>NC_051049.1:17770712-18070712 GCF_904848185.1 Acanthopagrus latus | reverse complement strand
GTCACGCAGGTTCAAGAAAGTGGCAGCTAGATAGAACCTGTCACTGTGTCGGCCATTATAAATCAGAACTGAGCCTCGTAGGTGAATCTTGAATAAGAATGGACTTTAAGCTGAGCTGTTTTGCTGCTATTAATCTGTGCTATGTATACAATGCACATTTATTTGACAGGGTTCATCTTGACACCTTAAGTATGTCGATTGATTAATGATGTCTGAAGTTCCCGACACAGGAGGCTTTATTGGAAATGGGTCCACGCCCCGGTGTCTGAGTTCAGCCCAAACCAATTTCTTAGAGAGCAAACCACGTTATGTTTGCTGCATTTTAAACATGTTCTCACGCATTCATGAGGTTCCAAAAGGCTATCTCTTTTTCCTCCTCCTCAGTCACATACTCACCAGCACGAACAAAAGTACACGCACGCATGCACACTGCAGTTTATCTATTTATTTTCCTCCCAAGCTGTGCCTGGAACAGATGGCCAGTTTCATGGGCATGTTTGTGAACTCCTGGGTTGGGTCAATCAAACCGTTTTATGGGGGGAGAGAAGGAGGGAGAGACGTGAGAGGGAGGAAGCGAGTAAAGGTAGAGGACAAAGCACGAGCAAATCAGGCTGTGTTGTACTGCTGCGCACTCAGCTCCTAATCTCTAAATTGAGTGTCTCTAAATTAAATTTCAAAGCAGAGCTGACTGTACTTTTTAACATACAGCTTTACTTTCTGCACAACCAGGCTTGAGCAACACTCTGTTCTTTGATACAAATTAGTGAGCCAGTTTACATGGAATGGTAGTTTTCAGGTAAGGTATGTATTTGGCATCAAGGGTCTTGACCTCGTCACTCCCCACTCACAGCGGCAAGTAGGCAGTGATGATACTAACTTCCAACCTGTAGGAGAAGCAATGAGCCTTCAGGCGCAATCTTTAATCAAACACATCAGGAAAAAAGTTCAAGGAGACATATTATGCTCATTTTCAGGTTCTTAATTTTATTTTATTTTTTAACTACTAAAGGAGGTTTACACACTATAATGCTCAAGAACACATTGGTTTTCTCATACTGTCCAGTGACATTCCTCCTTCGGTCTTTAATGACGTTTTAGCTCCTGTCTCTTTAAGGACCTTGAATAGCTGTCGCCTGGTTGGTCAGCTCACACGTGCCTGAGCCAGCACCGCTAAACAACAGAGCAGCAGTGTTTTAATTTAATTCTTTCATGCATAAAAAAAAAAACAGTATCTAGCATAAATTATGCAAATGCATTGTGACATAGGGTCAAAGTCCCTATGAGTTAAAAGGCGAGACTATTGATGTGGTGTTTCAGGAGGGCATTTTTTTTCCCTGTGGGAGACAGGAGCTTCTGTTGGTGCAGACTTTTATATGTAGAAAAAAAAAACTATATAAAACACTGAAGGAAAAGAAAAAAACAAAAGAGAATAATAGGTCTTACTTGATGCGCAACTCAAAAAAAAAGAAAACAAAATCAAAACAGAAAAGGTGCATCAGAATATTGTTTCTCTTTTTATTGCAGTGCATCTTGATTGTCACTTTTAATTTCCACTCTGCTTTCTGGAGCGTAGCTCTCTTACAGGGTTCCAACTCATGACCAAATGCTGATAAAACAGCATTTTCAAGTAAGCTTGCTGAATCTAAGTGCAAGGAAGGAAAACAGTTTGAATCTAACTGCGTATTCTAACATGAGGCTAGACTTGTTGTGCGGCAGGTAATGTCAGCCCGGGGTTAGTTTTTCTCCCTCTCCTTAACGAATGCTTTCCTTAGAATTGGTCTCTCTGATCTGAGAGACAATAGCTTGTTAAAGCTAACCCTGTGCACTGCACCCAGCACGAGCTTTCCATGTACTTTAAAACTTTTGAAACTGCCTAGAAACAGGAAGTGTAATTACTGTGGTTTGTTCCGAGTTGGACCAGAGGCATCTGTCTTGTTATAGACCTCAGGAGTGATGAGGGGGATGAGAGATGAGTGCGAGGGGTCAGGGCTGCTTCCCAGTCTTGGAATGTATGTATCAACAGAGATAACACAATGAAGAGTATCTCAGTTGACCAAATTTGCTAACTTACATGGATAACTTTGAATCAATAATCAATAAATAATAACATAAACAGAGGAGGTGTTCTTAATGCTTCTCCACCAGATTTTACGATGTTGACACTACAGCAGTTTCGCGGTCTCAGGACAGCTGTTTGGTGAGGAACCGTTTCCAAATGTCACAAACCACTTTTCATGTCAACGCATTGCGGTTGTATGCAAACGCGAATAAGAAAAAATGACTTAAAAAAAGGTGTTAATTACCTCCAAGTCGGTTTGGAATAATTGCCTCTTGCAGCATTCATTTGCGGACCGATTAGCGGGACAAGGATTTTGGTGGACGGATTTTTACCCACACAGGAAAACATTAAATTTCACTGGTGTGTGGAGTTTTTATGAATTTTGAAGCAGTCGTGTTCTACCATTAAATTTGCTGTATTAGATTGCAATTTACACCAGACAAGAAATATCCAGTGGACTACAGGCATAAACAACACTTTAAACGCTTGACTGCAAGCAAGACACATTTGCATCCATAACATGTATATTCATATTGAAGTCTCTGTCCACACAGTGTTATGCTTTGAACAAAAGCAGCAGTATTCATTGGAAACACAGGTGGGTGTGCCCGTCTTTTGAACATAAGCACAGCCCGGCTGCAGAGGACCTGATCGAATGTTGACTTTTGATAGTCAATTAACTATGTTGCAGAATGCTCAAAACATCCTCTCAAACAGAAAGGAAAACTTTCACAGCGCCCGATCACACCAGGTTTTTTTGGCTAACAACCTGCTCAGATGATGTCTGCTGTGTGTCAAGGACGGAACCAGAATCACTTGGGCATGCTGTTCCCCACCTCTCTAAAGCCTTCACAAAAGGGCTCCGTCACACCCTGATCGGCCGGGAGGGGAATGCCCCAAGCTGCTTCCACTCATTAATTAGGAGCCAATCTGCACACGGTGTGCACAGGTGATCTGGATCCACCGCAGTCAATCCAGAGGGATTGTGAAATTCAGCTCAAATAAAAAGACAACAAGTACTACATAATGGGACTGCTTTGACTGGAGCATGCTTGCTGCTCCTGTCCCAATTTGTTCTTTTTGGGACATGTTGTTGGCATCAAATGCAGAATAAGCAAATATATACAATTAATCAATTTGATGAGGTGAAACATGAAATATGTTTTCTTTTCTTTTTTTGACAGTATTTGATTGAGTACATGTAAAAAAAAAAATAAATAAATAAATAAATAGGATTAGCAAACCATTAAATTGTTGTGATGTTGTGTTTTACCTGGTGTCCCTGTTTTCAGCAAGTTGTTTTCAGATCCGAGTTACAAAGTGAAGACATTTAGAAGAGAGAACATTTTATGGATTGGAAGAACACTTTGGAGACATTTTAGAAAAGTGAATACATGTGTGGAAAATGGAAAAATTGAGTATCTTACAGCTTTAAAAGTCCACTTTGTAAGGAAGCTGATTTGAGTCTCTTTCCTCACTCATCACATACTGACATTAGATGGCGACCCGACCTATAATTCCAAAGCGCTCTACCTCTAAGTGCATGAATGATTTATCTGTCTTATTTCTGTTTCATAATGTACATCTTCCAACTTGTGGGGAATTGGCGTCTTAGGTGAAAATGTTAGCATCTGTACAAAAACCTATTCAACTCCTCAGCAGACGCTTTTGTTGTTGTCGGCCAACACGCTTTGAGTAAAGCTGAAGCAGTCAGCCTGAGCGAACCAAGTTTGCTTCTGACAACTCCGGTGCTAGCAAGCTGCCACATGGCTTGGATTACATTATTTTCTAAACTTTGCTGCATTACCTGGCTGCCGCTGTCACTACCAACTTCAGAGTGTTTGTGTGTGTTGGGAGACATTCAAACTGATTGTACATCCTAAGGTTGTGCCTATGGGGGGGGGGCAGGAGAAGACAATCCCACTGAGACTGCCATGCACACTGACACTTGGCAGGGTTACAACTGTCTCCTGCTCCAAGGAATGGGCTCGGCGGTGCATGTGTAGGAAGAGATGCCAAGGGATCATCAATCACAGAACTTGACAAAGTATCTGTAAGCGACTTCGTGCCAGACAGATAAACACAGACAGAGAGAATTGACCGTTCATAACAAGGACAGGTCATGATGAACACAGATTGAAATCTACAGAAAAAAAACAAAGGCTGCGGAGGTAGTAAATGGCCCTGCGGTTTTATGATCCCGGAGGGCCAAATTTGCTAAATGGAAGTTCTTGCTGCAGTGCACGTTGTCTGTGAAATTGCTTCCCTTGAGACGTGATGTCTGCAAATGTCACCGTCCTCGCGGGGCTCGCGTCTTCATGCAGCAGGAAGGACCTGCCGTTGGCTCGGGGTCACACCTCGGAGGAGATGACCCGTCTGTGTCCTGCCTCGCCTTGCTCACACCTTCCCTCTTCCACTGAGTCTCACCGTCTCCGTCCTCTCTCTTCCTCGCACTCCTCCCCGTCTATGGCGCTCTGCCTCTTCCGCTGCCTTTCCCCGTCCTGATTCTCTCTCGCGCGCTCTCCTCTTTCATACTTTCTTCTCACTCTGCCCTCCTTTGTCCTTGTTACCATGGCTACTGCCTTCTCCGAATGAGATGGGGAGGCAAGAGGACTGATGGAAGATACAGGGGCATATGCTACTCTTGCCATTCATCATTGCCCTGCTCTCTCTCTCCCCCCCTCTTAAATCTTTATCTCTTTCAAGTCTTCAATTAACCGCTGCCGGAGGAAAGTCATGCTGAACGAGTGCCAGATACATGCCTTCCTGCTGTCCTGTTTGTCCATTAATTGTTTACCTCAGATCAAAGTCACTGGGGCTTGATAGTCTTGTTAATTCAGGGCTGACTTTTCCTGGCGTCGGTAAGCATTCGGAAAGCCATTTCGAATTCTGCCTTGGTTACAGGTCTCTGTTTTGTAGGATTTAATGGGGAAGATGTTAGCTGGTGATCTAGGTTGGCTAAAGGAGGTGTGCGATGTGTTGGTATGGGGAAACATAAGGAAGTAAGCAATGGAACAAACCCAAAGGAACAAAGGTATAGGCTCAGAAGATGCCTGGGAGAGGAAGACAGGGGAACAGCAAAGGAGGAACAAGAAAGGGGGAAAAGGGTTATACAAGTCTGTGATGCAGATCAAAGTCTAGGTGATACCAAGGGAGGGAAGGAAAGAAAGAAAGGAGAAAGCACTCACACACACACACACACAGAAAGTACATAGCCACAGAAGGAGTGAAGCCTGTAAAAAGAAAGGGCAGTGATCAAAGAAGAGATGAGGCGATGGGAGAGGAAGAGGGGGGGACACGGGGAAGAGTGGGAGGTACAGTGGAAGCCACAAGGCCTTTGAGCACGGTGAAACTTTATTGTTTTGTGCACTATCTTTATTTATGGGAATGTTTTTCTTTCATGAGCCCCTCTTTTTTTTTTTTTGCCTGGCAGATGCACACACACACACACACGCCCCCACGCACAAACAAACTGTCACCACCTTTCATACCAGCTCTGCAACTGCCAGGCAGAGGAAGCACGGCGGCGGCCATGAAAGATGCGGTCACACTGCGCCTCACAGTTACGCCTTGTTATCCCGGCCATAGAGTAGCCACATTCGGAAAAGAAAATACTGATGTTGTGAATGTTACGCCGCTGTCCTGCATTACCTCATTTGCCGGGCTCGACGAACTAATGAACGGTTACCGGCGGAGGCCGAAACGAGGAAACAGCAGGAAAGTTTAAATACACGTGGCTCCTGCACAGCAGCAGAGGAAGTTATTTACATAATGCCTCCCTGATTACACATCTCCCTGCCTGCTCGCACTTTCATGTGTCGGTCTTGTGGGTGAGGTGGGAAAAGACAGAAAGAAAGTAACATGGGCGAGATTGTGATTTCCTGCGTGGCGGCGCGATGGCTAATGAGATATTAATTTGCAACCTCGACTTTCATGGCCTTGGGATGCACAGATCAAAGAGGAGGATTTGTTTCCTTGATGCAGGAGGTGTGGAAGGAATCTTATTTCCTCCTATTTTGAGTTACACACACGCTTTATGTTTACGTGCACATTTGTATGCAGATCCGAGAGGTGCGGGGGGAAAAAAAGGATATCCCCACTTCCACAAATAAAGCAGTTATCAGAAGTCCCCCTGTCTACCTGCAATGTCCTGTCATTAGACCAAACTATTAAAAGGAAAAGCTTGAGATGTTTCCTCCCCCTGCTTGAAGCTGCTTCTAATGCAGGGAAAAGAAATGCTTATTTTCTTTGCACTTGTTTCCCCAACGTCAAAATTTCCAGCATCCCTCTGAGGAAGAATGTGGCTGTCAAAGCTTTACTTTGATTAAAAATAATAATAATAATAAAAAATAAAAATCATATATTCTTTGCATTCAAGTGTACAATAGACTTATATTTCAAGAAATATCTTCTTAATTTGCTGTTGCTAGCATCTCTCCAGTGCTGGTGAGCCTGTGTTTTGTATTCAGATGTATACAGAACACTGAGTCAGAGGTGGATCTGATGGCATAAACAATGCAAAGCAGTGAACTGCATACATGTCTTAGCTTATTTTCTAAAGAGACAGACACTAAAAAGGTCAACAACAAACATTCAAATATATGCAGGTACAATGAGTAGCATTTGGCTCCTCACAGTCACAGCTGCAGAATGTTACCTCTGACAGGCTTGGCAGCAATGTTGCGGCGGGGATCACAAAACAATGTAAACCTCGCTGTGAGTAGAGCTGCGCTCATGGTCTGCTCAGGTTTAGGCACATAAACAGTCTGGTTAGGGTTGGGAAAAGCATCACGGTGTGGCTTTAAATAGCCCACCTGCTTTGGTCACCACAAAGACGGCAGGAAACGTCCCCTGGTCTCCTTAAAAAAAACAAAAAAACAACAACAACAACAACAACAAAAAACACGGGTTTGGTCACCACAAAGAAACGGCTGGTACTGCTGCTGTCCGTCTGGCAGCTTCGTGGCTTCTATGTTTGGTGCAAATGCCAACGTTGGACATGTCTTTGGTTTGCAGAAACTGCTAACATTTTTTGAAGTGATGACTGGGCTGCAAGGTGGCCTCGCTGATCGGCTGTAGTCATGAAGGAGGAAATGTTTGTGAAGACATGTAAAAACACAGATGTGTAGACAATTGTAGAGAGTTGCTTACAGTCGCAGAACAAAGCCACAGTACTTCCTTGTAACACTTTCAGTTTAAGCTTGTGCATTGTTTACAACCAATTCTATTTCGTACTTGAACATACATATTTTTTAAAGCTGAGACTTTAACCACCTTTCCAGTGATTACGTGGACTATAACCAGAATGTAACCGGGTAATGACATGTACAGTACACACAACGCTCTAGGTTACTTGAGTAAATGAGTTAAGGAGGGGGTTCTTGGTGGATATAATTAGAGCAAGTGTGAGACGATCCACCACCTCAAACCCTGGCGCAACTTGGATCACCCCATACTTGTCTTTTGACGGTCAAATTCTGTTCACAGATGACACTTCTGCCCGGCAACACGAACACCTTGTCGCGTTTGCAGACAGGCCGGAGAGAACATAACTCACTAAGGGCACCGGGGGTGCCAGACTTGGCCTAGAGGTTAGATGGCCCCAGAGTCGCTGAGCTTCTCTTTGCGCTCCTTATGAATGATGCATGGCTGGCTGGAGTTCGGTACAGTGTCGGGAGGGAGGGCAAGTGAGCGACAGCAGCCATAGAAGCAAATGAGCATTGATCAAGGGCGCTACAATTACACTGACCTCAGCTAGTTCCTTGCAGTGGGTGCCCCCAGGAGTGGAGGAAATGGCCTTAGCAGGATGAAAAGGTCTTGATGCGTGCACGCGCGTGTGTGTGTGTATGTGTGAGCGAGAGAAATCCTGTGACTGTAACTCTGAAATTTTCTTTTTCCCCGCTTGATTTAAAAGTTTTCAGTGCGCACAGCAAGATGTACAAGTTTTGGACACTTAAAAGCATGAAAAAAATGATCCAAAGCACAGACGGCGGCAGAGGGCACACTCAGCGCGCACGCACGCATGTTTTTTTTTTTTTTTCTTCGACGGCGGCAACGTGGTATGGTAATGCCTAAAATGGGACCGTGAGTAGGTGACAGGGATGAAGTAGGATAAGGGAAGGAGCGAGAGAGTGAGGTGTGAGATAAAAGGGAAGGATGGGAGGAATGCAAGAGGGAAGAGGAAAGGTGATACGGTGGGCCGGGGAGTCGACAGATTGATGGATGGCTTCCCTGCAGATGGATACTGAGCAGAAACAGAGCTCCGAAAAACACACTTAAGCACACACACATATGCACACAAGCCTAAATGGATTCACATGCACACACACGCACACACACACACACACACACACACACACGGATTAAGGATACCATTGTAAAAATACTCCCAAATTGGTGGGTACATGCACATGTGAAAACAATCACACTGGCGCATAAACACAACATTCAGGTGCAGACGTTTAACCCATAACACTTCATCTCTGACACGCACACACTCATTATTAATGTGCATCATGCCGCACGGGGCGGTGCGCTGACTAATAACTGTAAACAAGTATCACCATGGGGCCTATCGCACAGCCCAGTAATGGTTATTACCATCATTGCTCTTCCTATGATTATCTAGACCCGTCGTTACAAAGCCAAATGCACCGCTGGCATGGTGGAAATGCACAAGGCCCCTCTCCATTCCGCTCGTTTACATCGCGTGCACATCTGCTCGCAAGGTGTCACCGGCGTGCACTGAAAGGGGCTTCGAGGCGATCTGTCAAAGACACAAAAAATAATGCTCGGCTCCGTGTATCTGTAACGAGCAGCAAGTTCCTCGACAAGACTGGAATGCTCCCATCTGTTGATGTGTTGTAGCGCGCGCTGGTGGCAACTGTGCAAGCTGAGTGTACAAAAACCACATGGGGAGCAAGGGTTTGTGGGTTGTCAATGCCAGGGAAGTGTGTACACAAACAAAACAAAAAGCAACTGTGAATCTCTGCATGTAGCCCGATGCGTCTTGTTTTTGAGACGAAAACAAGCGCTGAAACATGTCGCCGAAGAGGAGACACATTTCATGTTTGGCTGGTGTATTTGGGTCTGGGTGCACTTTTGGGATTAGAGCTTCTTTTAAGCGATACATTTCTGTATCCGGCACTATAAAAACAATCTGTTTCAGGTCTTCAAAGAATGTGTCAGTGGATTTTTACTTTACACCCCTTCAAATGGGAAAGCTGTAGGTCAAAAGGGAAACGCAATTTATCTTTTTTCCCTCTCACTTTTTATTCTCCAAATATGCCATCCAGGCAATCAGAGGCGTCCTAACAGTGCTTCACTTCAGTTTATTTCGTCCTTGGACTTCAGTCATTTCCCCCCTTTTATTACTTGCTGAAGTAATGCTTCTGCTCTACCTGGCACAATCAATACTTATGCTGTTTGATGATGGGCTAAAAGTAGCTTCTTCCCATTTAGCTGTAAAATGTTGATGATTTCTAAATAACTCATTTTAAGACAGGTATAATTCTCACCAAGAGGGATGTGATGCTCAGGACATTCGTTGCAATTATATGAGACATTTGTTTGTTTCTACACGGGACTGAGCTGATTGATGACCGCTGTTTTCGTTTACACTGGTGCAGATAAGGGAGTGGCTTTGTGGCCCACATCCCCACAAGCCGTATTAATCATCGATCATGACAGGGGGGAAGCACCTAATAAAAAATAAGCAAAGTTGAATGTTAGTCAAATAAATGTCAGCACGATGCAAACTTTTTGTTTATTTTCCCTGCATATTTCATAGGCATTCAACTTGGTCACTTTGCTTTTCCGGTTTTCCCTCCGGCTGCTCTGCCTCAAACGCTCTGATTTACCGAATTAAAATGAAAACAACCTGTAACTGCTGTGGACAGAAGCTGCAATTTAGCTCTGTTAGCTGACTCTGGTCACCACTGTGCTTGTGTTGGCGTCGATATGACAGCAGATTTGGACACCGTGACAGAGGTGAAGAGATGCTGACGGAGGACACTAAGAAGAGAAAACGAGACAATGACCGAGCAAGAGATGAACGGATATATGTCAGGCTGGCTTCATCACTGGCAACAGCTTTTCTAAATAAAAGGCTGCAAGACAAACAGAGATGGACTTTCTGCTGTTGAATATTAATTAATACAAGCTAGCTTGCCAAGTTTTATGTTTTGTGTTGCTGCAGCTCACCAGTTTTGCATCATAAGCTGTAAGTGTACGTTTTGGAGACATAACATGTTGTGATGCGCCGAGTTTTGTTTGGAGTTAGCATGTAACATTACATTACATCTGAGGAATTGTTCCAGTATTACAAAAAAACAAAGTACTACTTAATGTTAATTTAACTTTGCAATTGTGATCGGTGGGTTGCTGGTTTAAATCCCAGCTCCCCTGGACTGAATTGAGCTGCATGTCGAAGTGCCCGTGAGCAAGATACTGAACCCCAAATTGCTCCTGATGTGCGGTTTCCATCAGTGAGGGCCACTTGTCCAGGGTGTACCCGGCCTTCACCCAGAGACAGCTGGGATTGGCTCCAGCAACAACCCCTGCGACCCCTTGAAAAAGGGATAACACGATTACAGACGATGACATGTGACATGACATGACATCGTATTAGCACTTTTGTTGATTCACCACTATGACTTTGTTTTAAAGTCACAGTTTTATCACTGTTCTAAAGTGGACCTTTTGACACGCTTGATAGAGTTTGTCAAGGTGTATATATGTGTGTCTGTGTACTGTAGAGGCAGAGGGGCTCAACAACACGCTCTCTCTGGTTGGATGAATGCCTAAAGAGTAATGTTTTTAATAAAAACCTAACAGTTAAAACTGAAAAATAGAGACAGATACTGTCTGCAATTTTATCCATAAACAGTCGAAATGAAACCTGAAGTTGTGTTCCTGCCTTTTCCTGCCATTATTGCCCCCTTTTCAAGCTTTGCTCAAACACTTTCTTCTCAGTTGCAGCTTGAGACAGTGTTTTCCTGCTTTAATCAAGTAATTAATGGCCCTTTAGTCACAGAGGCCCAGATAATAAAGTCATTCACTGTACATTAATTAACAAACACAGCAGTAGACAGTTAGAGGGAATATGAGCATTGCAGCATGCATACATAATAGCCCATATATGCTTTTCTGCATACATTTATATTGGTATTTAATGTTATCCAATGAGACGACCGTCAAAACAAAGCAGGGCTTATATACATCTGATATGCATTTGTTTTAAAATCATTTCTGTTCATATAAGGTGATATTTTCCCTCTTCAGGGATTGTCAGGATCAAGTTCAGAAAAGTTATAGTGCTAAGGTGGATTCCTGCTCACGGACACTTCAGCAGAGACCAGCTTCTGGCAAACTTTGGGCTTTAACGAGGTTCTTGTGGTTTTCTTTCCTCCAAAGAAGTCAGTGGAAATCAACAGAAGGAATGGCAGAGTTCATGGAAAAACAACAACGGCTACAAAAAAAAAAAAAAACTGGACTTGATCCCATAACAATCCCAACCCACGCTAATAACTCCTACTCGCTGAACCGCGCTACCTTTTTCTCTGCAACACAGAATTCTTACCATCACATTTCAAGTCGTCTTTATTTTTCCTGGACACTTCTGATTACTTGCTCAGGAGTCGTGGACAGAAGAGTTGATTGTGCTTCAGAAATGTCCTCCCACAGAGAGAACATGATGCAGGACATTCAAGACAAGTTTTTAATAATCACTGCTTTCAGTGCTGTGGCAAAAGACACTGTGTTTATTGATGCGTCTCTCAGCAGTGTTTTTACCATTAGGTTACCAAATGTTGATCAGTTGAATAGATTCTGTGTGTTGAATAAAGATTTAAAGGTCGCGTCGCCCAAGGTTTAGCTGCTGCCAGACTTTCCTTTGTTCTTTAAGCTGAGTCACATCTTTGCTAAGAAAGCCCTCAGCCCTGCAGTCCTCCGCTCGAACACACATTACCCTCCACCACCACCACTTCACTTATACTTTCCCCTTTAGAAGAAACACAGTTAAGTGATATCTAAGCTTTCACCAACACCTGATGAAATTCCCATCTGCACTCTTTCTCTGTGTGCCACTGTGTACACAAGCATTACGCCTTCTCCCTTCGCCTCGCTTTCATCGTTTCCACGGTCTTAGCGGGCTCACTTTGAAATGGATTAAAATGGCAAGTGAACCAGAAGCTACAGTTACTCAAGATGATGAATAACAATACTTTCTACTTGACATAAATACACAAGATAAAATTAATTGCTCACATGAACAAGGCCCCAAGAGGCAGAAAACACACCAAAAACCCATTACTGGACCAACAGTGGCAACATGGAACACGTGGTTAGTTTTGTTTCTGCTCAGCGTTAAGAGAGATGTGTAGGCTCACATGCATGCCTGTCTGCTGCAGATCCGCACGTTCATAAGTACACACATGAATGCAACGCACAAGCACACGCGGAGGCTGAAGAGGCATGCAGTATGATTCCAAAAGGGATCTTTCCTGGATGCTGGGCTGTTGATATTTGTTGACTAGGCTAACCAAACCATGACCGGTTCACAACTTCACACAACAGTCTACAAGTCGTACTACAATGTGACATCCTCAGTATGCGTTTTGCGAAGGTCTTGACCACGGAGCCGTTCCCATGCTAAACGGAGGCTAGAGGAGGGAGAACGTCTTGTCTCGGGACACCAAAAAGCCCCAAAATGTTGCCCATAACTGACAGAGGTTAACTCGTCATCAGTCGATAGCTGACGGGTTCCTTGATCGGTCAGCTGGTAGTAGGATCAGCTGTGAGCCACTGATGAGTGACACAGAAGGTTGCTGACTGGCTCTACCCGAACTTAGACAATGCTCCAGGTGTTGCTATATTCATACAAACAAGTAATAAATACTTATGCCATGATAAGAAACATCTGTATGATTACCTCACACTCTTCCTCGATTCCAAGTATGAATCTTTATCCATCAGGGGGTGGGGTCAACTTGAAGTACATGTTCACTCTCCCCCTGTCAGCTCAGGTCGTAAAACCCAGACAGACTCAGGCTCACCCTCAGGTTGAGGCCTCACCCAACTCTCTACATGCTCAGAAAGCTATTGGGACAAGAATAGTATGGAAATACCAGATATGTCCTTAACAACGAGACAGGTCAATGTCCCGGTTTCTGCGTCTTCCAGCCCAAATCCTCAACTGTTTTGACCTACTCGCTGTTAGTAAAACAGAAGTCTGACAGGGCTGGGACCTCATAAGGGCAAAGAATACCTTTTTCAGCAACCCCTGCCAACCACCTTTCACTATGTCTATCCATCATATTATGCAAAGTGGGCTCTGAAAGCTCTAGGGCCTGACTCTTTAGGCAGTAGGATCGATAAGCGGGCAGCGTTCTGTCAGTTATGGCAGTTACTTATCACACTGTATATGCAGGAAGGGAATTAATAATTAAAATTAATTAATAATAATAAAATAAACCTGCATTTCTATGACAAATGTCGCTCGTGCTCTGAATGAGTGTCAGTCTTTAGGTGTCCAAGTCTTTGAATTTCTCAAGAAATTCCCAAGAAATAGCAGGACTGGTGATCAATTATACCCTGGATTCCCCTCCCCTGTTCGCAACAGTGCTTTATCTTTGATCGACCATATATGATTAGTGACCCCATGTTAGAAATGCTAGCTTATCAAAATGATTGGACAGGCAGTACCTGTGCAGGCCAGTCTGCAGACTTTGCAGCTGTTTGACTCAGTTGCTTTTCACACAACCGGCAACCATTCAGAAAAGAGAAACACATGAACCCTTTAGTCACACTGCATACGAGCTGTAGAGGGCCGCTTTTGCGCCAGTGTGCATTTTTATTTGTGTTTTTATTTTTTATTTGTTTTGGCGGTGTGAGCACATCTTTGTGTGCACACTTCTTTATCTGTTTGTTTGATTGATTATCCAGCAGCCTCTCAGCACCTTTATACTTTACTATCTATCACTCTCTTTTGGCTACACACACACACACACACGCACATGTGCACAAGCCATATAGGGGTTGAAGGAGGCCCAGCTAACAGCATATTAGCCACCTGTGGGCAAGCCAAGTGCTGTGTAAATACCCAGGGGAGAGAGGGGATGAGCCGTGGCGCCCTGTCAGCCCTAATCTAGGAAGACACCTAATCTCCACAATCCCCCATGGAGCCCTCTCCATCACTCCCAGATGGATAGTACCTGAAGGAACAACCATGGCAGTATCATTGTACTGTAAAATGCCAGAAAATAGTGTGAGCCACAGATCTGAGGATTAATTAAGAAGGACTGTCAGCGTGGATTTGTTGGCTTACACTGGGATGAGTCAAATCTTTTGAAGAACGACATGAATCAGTTATGCTGAAGGTCTCCACGTTCGACTGTAGAGAAAGATCTTTTCAGGCAGACCTTACACTGGAACAGAGTTTCAATGGTTGCACTGAGGTGATAACAGAAAATTGTAATATTTATATTATTAGTGTTTTGTGCCCATTTTGATTGTCAATTTATGGCGATACAGCTATTCTCCTGCCTATACATTATTTTTCATGGTTAAACGTGAGGGACAACTCATACCATGGTTGTTCCTAATTCTAATACAAGCATTTCATTTAATTTGTTGGAAATGGAAAATAGTCTGGGCAATTGCATGTCAGCACGCACATAGTTAAGGGATCCTCAGTGAATACTTCTCAGTTATATTATTTGATCATTTTCATCGCTTGAGCCGAGTGGCAATGTACCAACAGCAGTGTTAAACAGCCTTCGGGAAGCTTCAGAGTATTTTGTGGAACTCATTTAGCGAGAATCAGGTTTTGTAAGAGAAGTCGTGGGGTCAGATCCTGCTTTTAAATGTCTCATCTGTTGAGAAAAAAAATATTCATAGGCATAATGGAGACAAGGAACTTGTTATTTTCACAAGCAGCTTCAACTACTCTATTCAAAAAGCCTCAAATTTGAGACATTTTTGGTGCACTTTATGGATTTTACTCAGCTGAATTAATGAAATACTGCATTTAAAAAAAAGTAATTTATTACTTTAGTCTTTTGTTATCCGATTAAATCAAATCGTATACATAATTTTCTCAATACACTTTTTCAATCAGAATGTAATAGTTATGTCGATGAATAGCATGAGAACTTACCATCGGTGTCGTTGGTGAAGCGGTTACTGTCTACCTCAAAGATGAAAATTTTGTCCCTGACTCATATCCAAATGTTTCTGTCAAGGTCTGAGCTGGAGAACAAGTAGGAGGTAGCATTAGAGATAATAAATAATACATTCCTCTGAATCTGATCCTTGTACCATCACACCTCCAACAAGGACAATTTAAGAATTATACTGCCACTGAAGGACATAGAAAAGGACATAGAAAAACATTCATCTGGTTTGAGTATTCTGTTGAAATGACTAGCCAGTAACAAGGAGCGGAGAGCTCGGGTTTGTACTGAAACAAGCGCTTTTCTGTGGAAGTGGGTCGGAGCTGAACCGCCACCCTAATCCAGTTACCCGCACCCAAATGTGCCCAAAGCGTGGCAGCACTTCAGATAGCACTTGAAAGGTGATTGGAGGAGGGGAGGGAAAACAAAAAACAATTAGCATTTTTCTGCTCTGGCAGGTGGAGTGCTGATGAACAATCCTATGATCCATTAATCGGGATCTCGTTTGTACGTGGCCATCATAGCAAAGTGGCACTTGAGTTTTCATGTTTGCGTGGCTCCATCCGAAGGGTTAATGGATATAATGACGCTAATCAGTCCAAGGCAAACAGCTCTCCTCCGCCAATCAGGTAGGCAGTGGGCTGCTGAGGGTGTTTGTCACTGTGCATCATTGTCATAACAATGGCTTCTCATGCAATGCTTAGAGGGTAACTTCTGTATTTTTCAAACTGGTGTCCAAGTAACTACAGTAGTTTTTTCAACTGTTGGGGTTTCCGTGTTTCCACTTCACTCAAGCCTTCCACTTGCGCCACCCAGAGTCTCACCCCCTACAGCAGTGGAGCCAACAGCCTGAGCCTCAGCCTCCTCCACCACTACATTCTACAAGCGTTCAATAAATTCCCTTATACCTTCCCTCAGTTTTTGTGTCTGCTTTTGGGTCATACTAAATATCTTCTACAAAGCATAACAACTGTTTGGCCTTGGCAGAGGTATGTGTTCTACTGGGTATCATCCTAGTTTTGAACATGTCGGATACACAGACTGCAGGATTGATTAAAAAATCTAACCTATTGTTTCTTGAGACTATAGAGCTGAACACATTTCACGTTTGCATGTCCTCCACTCATTCATTCATTCACCCTTATGCAACCCAAGAAACAAGGCTCAAAACAAGACCTTACACCAACCCAATACAGCACGTAAGTGATATCTATTGTGGACCAAAGCAAACCAGCACTTTCCATCCCCTCGGGTTCACATGATCAGGATATAGTCAGACCTCGGTGCGTATCATCCCCCATCTCCCCATCTATCATACGTAAACCAATGCAGCACATCGCATTCCTCCCGTCTTACATAATCAGTTTTCCCAGGGCCGGCTCTCCTCCTTTCCCCCTCACCTTGTGGGACGGCACGTTAACAATTAGACCGAACAATGTCTATTCTCTGCCTGCTATGTAGACCAGCTTTTTAACCAGTATTGAGGATTGAGATGTCAGAGAGGATTACAAGGTGAGCTGACAATGGCACATACAGAGCAGGAGGCACACACACCTAGGTGTCTTGTTGCTAAACACAAAGGGAGAGTGGGGGAACCATGCCGGCCCAGCCTTGACCTTATTAGGTAACCTCTAGTTAAGAGCCAGATGGCAAGACATGAAAAAGAAGGTGGCTGGTGATAAAGATGGTGACTAGTGATGTGTAACAAAAGAAAGTGTGAGAAGCACTTTATGGCTGCGGCAAATGGTTGGAAATGACATCTTTATCTTAACAGTAATGTCCTCTTGCGGAGGATACACTGCCTCCATACAATTTAAATGAGAGAGTCAGGGGAGGAAGTTCCATCTATGCAGAATGTACAAACGTAGACATTAGTAATATTTTAATCAATAACCCGGGTCATATAGATACAGTATGTTCTTTCAAATGATGCATTCACTATGATTACACGCGAAGCTGACTCCCTCCTCATTTCCTTTGTGTCAACCATTTAAGTGGATCATCAAACATACTGGCTGTACCTGTTTTATCAAGTTCAAGATTTTAACTTTGTCATAAACTGCATCCAGACTCATATGTCTGTGAAAAAAAAAAACAATTTTAAATGGTTGCAAAAGAAAAAGTAAATAAGACTGTGTCGATTAAAACAAAATGACACGAACAGCAATTAAGCTTTACAAATTAGGTTGACACTGCCAGGTTATCACTGTAATTGCACCGCAGTTATTGTGCTCCTCATGCATTTCCACCTCATACGGTGAACCATATATTTACGTCAGGGCCATAATATAAACACTTGACAGGGGGTAAGCCTTAATGAGTCTACATGGAGAGCAGTTAACGGTGCAGCCATGAATGATTTATAGCCACGGTGGAGATAACGGCCAGTTAAGGTAAAATATTGCTCATGACATCGAACAGTTGCATCTCAGTTCATCATTGTGTTGTATTTATCCAACAGTTTATTTTTATACAATTTTTTCAACCTTTATTTTTTCTACGCATGTTCCAATTTTCATCAAGTATGTGCAGCATATTATGACAATAAACAGTAAGCAAAGAAATAGTAAAGTAAATGAGGACAGATCAGTGTCAACCGCTGTTAAACGGTCACGACACTAAGTAGAAGATGTACATGGCAGGCAGTGGGTACCCACCATATTTTCCCATTTGGGAATTAAAACAGCATCAATGCCCACTGTGAACAGACTAGATTTTCCGCTTCATCATCCCTCGTCTCTGCTCTGCTCTGTGGTAAATACTTGAATGAGGTCCCAGTATTAGTCATGTGTCCGCTCCAGCCGATGCGCAGTGATATGCAAAATGGCAACGATCTACTCAAGAGACAAAAAAAAAAAAGAGACAAAGCAAATGTCAAACTGTGTTCCTCTGAACTGAGACTGGGCTGCAGGGGTGGGGGCCTGTTGGTGTCGTGGGGAGGTTATGCTAAATTTGTGTGTGTGTGTGTGTGGTTTAAGCGTGCAAGCAGATGTGCGCAAACTCACATTAGTGTGCTTATGCATGTGTGCTTGTGCGTATGTCTGTTCGTATATGCAATTATCAGCCACATCAGACATTACCTTGTCACAACTATCTCCCCGCTGTCACAAGTCTCGCACGGCTTGATACTTAATGCATGGGGGAAGGAGGGTGTCTGGTGTTACTGTGGGGCCCTAAGCCGGTTAATGACGCCCCACAGATGGCTAATCTAACCATTGTCTTCCTCACCCTGCCTCTCTGAGCAAACTCCCATCCTATTGGCCCCCCCATGCAGCATGCTACTGTTTACCCCTATTCTCACCAATTCTAATCCTGTTTAGCAACATTCTCAGAACTCTGAATGGCCTTTCCCCCCCGACCCTCTCCCCTCTCCTTTCTTTCTCCGCTCTCCTTTTGTTTCTTCAAATGATGAAATGGCACGGCCAGCTAAAGAGGTGCCACGGTTATCCTCACTTGTGCAAAGGGAGAGATAGGGCCAGTGGGGAAGGGTGGGGAGGGGGGTACCGAATGAAAGCACGAGGGGAGGGTGGGAAGACCTTGGAATGTTCAGGGCTTCTTTCAAGGCGAGTTCATGCCCCAACTAATTAACGATTATGCTTCATACTTCTTGCATTCACTAATACGCGGGGATGATGGATATGGTGCTGACATATTCAGCCTCCCGATGCTGCTCCCGGTGCCTCCCTCTCTATTTTCTCACTCTGAGTTTGCTGTGTCAATCTGGGCCCCAGCCTGGGTGACTGATATACCCAGAATTCCTTTCTCTCTATCTGGAGGGAGGTGTCTGAGTGCGAGGACGGCATTGTACGTAGCATATAAAAAAGGCCTCACTTGAAATCCATCGCCCCTAAGCGCACATATGCAGATCTAGATGACTACAGCTGCACACACACACACGTGCACGCACACACGCACGCACACGCATGCACACATACACACACATATACACACACACACAGGCTTTCTGTAACCTCTACCAAAGCGGGAATGTCACAAAGCAGCCTAGAGAGGATCAGTGGATTGGGCCTGTGTGTTCACGTTGCCCTCTCTGCTAGTCTTTTCACTTTTGTTTCCATACATATCAAAGCATTTTTTTTTCGTTCTTTTGCCTAGCCTGCTAATATGACACACTGCCGTTTATACTGATTTGAATAAGTGGATAAGGACCACAAAGGCCCACACAGAATAGGGAATGACTTGAAACTCTTTCATCGCCCGCTGAAAAGGACATTGTTACTGTCCGACCTCACCACCGAGTTCCAGAGGCGTTTCAGCGGCGCAGGGAGATTACGGGCGACGAAAGAATCCACTTAACACGTTTTGTTTTGTATTTCTATCTTTTCTTCTCCTCCTATTTGCTCAGGGCCGGATGTATGAAAAGGAGAAATTATGCGCAAATGGGAATGCTGTCTATCTGCTGCAGCCAGGTATTGGCACACCATGACTTCAAAGGCCACTGTAGAGCTTTGAAGTCTAGCTTGCAGAGAGACACCTGTGTTTTTTTTGTTTTTTTCCTCTTGTTGTAATAATTGTTCAACACACTGATACTTAACACCCTGTCGAATGACAGGCTCTGTGAACATGACAATAGGTTTGGGTCACAGAGTCCTCATATCCAATGAGGTGGCAGAGGGAAGAACATCAGGAATGTCAAATGACACCATACTGAAGCAATTATAGGAGGCATTTCCCCCAACACTGGCCGATGCTGAGAGTTACCCCTCAAATACACCCTCAGCGACAATCTGTGATGAATAATTGAACTGATTAAATCCAGCAGCAACTTTGCTGTCTGAGATTGCTAGCTCTGAGCAGGATTAGGTCATCTTTGAGACTCCCAAATGGCTGTTGGGCCAACAAATGGAAGACACATTTATCAGCAACAGTTCAGTGGGCCATTGGCACAGTCGATCTTCAGGTGCTTCAATTTGCTGGTTGGGAATTAGTTCAACCTGCAAACCTCCCAAGAACCAGTTTGCTTTTCAAAGGGCTAAAGAGCCATCGCAGAGTCACGTCGTTATGTGACTGTATCCAATTTCAAACGACTGTGGTGGACTAGATCGAATGTTTACAAGTATTGCTCCTGGCTTTGCGTGCCTACCTGGTTGGCGCTGGTCCAACGCATTTGTGTTACTTGTTCTGATTACCATGGACGGCGATTACGCTTAATAATGTTTTAGCTAGCTATCTAGCTTTTACTACACTGGTATTAATCCACAGTGGAAAATCTCAACTAGGTGCTGTTTTTTTTTTTTTTTATAAATGGCAGTTATAGGGTTTTAGTTGTGTCATGATAATCCCGCCCCCAGCGCTAAGAGGCTCTCTGTTCTAGACAAGCTTTCCTGGCCAGGAGCCAGTACTTTGGCTCTCGAATTGTAAAGAACTGGTTCGAGAGTAAGCGCTGACTCCAAACTGGCCCTCCATATGTGTTGGTGGAAAAGGGGTATTTGTCAACCAGACCTGATTGCAAGGGCACCACACTTGCGATCTTAATTCATCTTACACCATAACAAAACAGACAAAACAGTGTGAATGAGATGAGTGATGGGAAGAAAGCACCGAGTGAGTGAGTGAGTCAGAGGAGGTGGTGAGATGAGGCACAGCTATGTGGGCACTGCAGCTTGTACCGAGTTTACCAGTTTCAAATAAGCCGAATAGATATGCCTCAAAATATTGACATTTTTGACAGAGCTATAGTCATCAGACACCTTCTGCTATCATGAGCCATTCTATTTAAAAGCTGTGCATCAAGCAGGCAATCAAAACAATCCATCAGCACACAAGGCTGCTGCCTGCACATGCATTTTTTCACTGTCAAATATTCAAGACGTCCTGGGGCGATCATGTCGTCAAAGGTTTTTTTTTCGATGTGAATATGATGGAGCAGTACCCAGTAGAGTGGGGCTTACTCAGCTGATCTGGAGCCGGCAACCTTGGACTTCTCAGCCTTGCCCGTAAAGACGAAAATAAAAAGGTGTTATGTTCTTGACCTTAAGCCAAGCTAATGCACCCCACCTCTCTCAATTAAAAAGTCTTCAAGCATTTCTCACATTCCTTCTTCTGTCTCCCTGCGTCATCTCCTTTTCATACGCTGTATCATTATCCAAAGGGCCTTACGGTATTAAAAGTGCATGCATTTTTAGTATGGGTGGTACATGTTCAGACTTAAGCCCTGCAGAAATAAAACCTTCCTGCCTTCGCGTGTGTTTTTGCTAAACTACACACTCGACCTCTGAGAGACCTTTCTGAACAAGGTTTCTAACAATGCTTTTCTTTACTATTTAAACTCAGCATTTGGCTTCACCCCAGCACATTGGGTTTTTTTTTTTTTGTTTTTTTTTTTTGCTTTCTTCTTGCTTTATAAATTTCTCATGGTGAATGCACCAACAAACAGTCCTCTGCTTTCAGATTCAGCAGACGAAAAGCAACATTAGCATTCAGTTGGTGTCATGGTGACCTGATGCATGAAAGTCCAACATTCATCCTGCTGCTGACAGTAAACACAGCCTCTAAAACAGAAACTCTTCCACAAGCAACACCCTGAAACAGAGTCATCCGATTCAACCTTTAAAAAGTAATATAGTGATTAATGCAGGTTTAATACTGAGTAATTCTTAATATCAGGCAACATCTGATGACAAAATAACTTTAACCAAATATTTCTTCTGTATTTAAATGCGGGTTTTACCTCATGTTGTTGCTCTCAGATAATATTCTACTCCTGCAGAACCCAAAAAAATTCTATTATGCTGGCTCAATGAGATTCCATTATGACACTGTACAGTGCTGACTCTGCACAGCATTTTCATATTTCCCTATGATGCATTTTAACATAGAGTGTCAGAAAATTGGCTTAAATAGAGAGAAAAGAGGCAGAGCAGAGTAGGTGCCAGTGGATAATAAAAACTGGAGACCGCCTTGCAGTAGACCAGCACCAGCCACGACACATAACTGAGGAGAACACTCGGCACGAGAGAAGTTACTTCACCAAATCAGGTGAGCCCATGCTAGTATTGACTTATGTACTTTATGTGTACTATCTGTTAGATAGAATGATTGTTCAACATTAAACACGATACAGTTCGCTTGTTTTGCCAAACTCACTCTTCTCATGTCATGCGTTCGATTGTGCCGTACACACCGATGTGGCTTTGCAACTGGTTCGATCCCATCACAAGACAGTCTGTAGTCTTCATTTCTTAAAATGGACAGAATGGCTGAAACTGGGGTACAGACATCCATATCTTCAATGGGAACCTGGGTTGTTTTGTGGGTTACCAATAGCAGCTTCCCTACCCCAACCTTCCAGCACCCTCGCTTGGTCAACACCCACATTCAAACGTGGCTTTCATTTCAACTTTTTTCCCACACAGCTGTAAAGTGTCGTGACTTGCGCTTCGTGATGTTATCACGGTGATAGAATCTGTTCTCACACACTCTTATTCACACTTGCCGGAGTATTCAAAACCACTTACAGTTCCTGCTATTAATGGTATCTCCTGGATCACATTTTTCCACGATGATACACAGACAAACAATACCAGCTCTGCTGTCGCAACCGGAAACAAATTCTCCTCCCATCACCATGTCTTCACTGTCTCCTTGAAGCACTGACTTGGGTTCACATTTCGACAAAACAAGGATAAATTAATTATTATGAATAATATAAAAAAAAAAAAAATCACCATTATTACAGGTTGGATGAAGATTTCAATAGAAACTGTATTTCACTGTAGCTTGAATTCATGTAGTCAAAGTTGAGTGTACACAACTATCCTGATTCCGATGAAATTTCAGCATACAATTCATCTAATTTAACCTCACAGCCAAATATTTTATGTAGATATAAAATGCCATGTTCTTGAGTTTTGAGCCAAAGCCCAGATTATTTACATTTTAAGACCTCCTCCTCATTCTGAAATTTTATGGGACCAATCTGCCGTTGCACAGGTATCCCATCCTTAGACCTGTAAAAGAGCGCGGCAGGCCAGCAGCATCGGCAGCATGAATCTACAACGTGGTTCCCGAGCTGAGCTTTAGGAAGGCCCCGGCACAAAGAGAAGCTCTGTTTCCCCACTGATGAGCCAGCACAAACTGCCAGTCCCCTCACTGAATCATTCCCCTAGTAAATGTCCTTCACCATCGGCTTTTATGCAGCGCAGCTCCCTCGCCCAGACTTCAGGCACTGTAAACGGCAAGCAGGGTCAGAGTAATTGAAATCATTAATCGTGTTTTATTCCACTTTGGGGCAAAGTAAGCTTGAATTGGAAAGAGGTAGGTAATGGCTTTGGATAATGTACCAGTCTTTGAAGGAAGCGAATGAAACAATATTGAGTTGTATAGACTATTGAGTTTCAAAGGTGGACTAGTTGTAGATCATGTACTATTATGCTGTCATAATAAAATCATTGATTTATCCTTTGGCATTAATCTCCTACTGTGTTTATTTATCACATTAAATTTCAGCCACAAAGACATAAAAAGAGCACAGTCACCTTTTCACACACTCACATACACCTCCGTATCTTTTGCTATCAAAGTAGAAATGTACAGCAGAAGGCAAATGAAAGACCAATTGTGAAAAGTAAAGAACTCAACAATGAAAGTGTTGACAGTGACTGTGAACTACAGCAGCCAGGCTGACTGTATCAGAGCCACTGTGACGTCACCCGTAGGTTTGTGGACGACTGTTTTGAGGCTTTGATTCTTTCTTTTTCGGACGGAGTTTTTTTGGTGGCGGATGTGACAAACAGCACAGCAAATGCTATTCTGTGCGTGAATGCTAGTGCTAGTTAGCTACCTCAGTTAACAAGGAGCATCTGTAATTCACGTTAACTGTGATGGTAACTGGAATGTTAATTTTTGCTTGAGAGAAACAGACTTCCTTGCTTTGTCCATTGTGTGTCCATTTTCTATGCCAAAAGGGAACATAATTTACAACATAAACTTTCATGCTGTATTGATGGAGACTTGAAATTAGATATACAATAAACTCATCAGGAAAATGTTTGATATATGTTCTCATAGACTTCTATACAGGTCTTATTACATGATTTTATTTACATGAACAAAAGCTGAGCTTTATTGTGTTTTCCCATTCAATATCTAGACTTTTCTATAGATATTAATACAAGAACAAGTAAAATACAAAAAAACGATCATTCACTCATGATTCAGTGTTCTCTCCCGTTGTCTTTAATGTTGTATTTGTGTCATATTGACCTTTGTAGGATGCACCATGATCACAGCATCTGAATCAACAAATCTGAACCATAATCTATTAGCATTTAACCTTGTGTCACTTCCCACAGGTCACAACAGATGAATACTATCATATGTCTCTGGACCAGACAGGGTTTAAGTTCAAAGGTGACTGTCTAGTTGATTCCGTGTCTGCAGAACAGAACACCCTGGGGTGCAGAGACACAACATGTCTTGTACCCCTGTGGGAGCTGAGCCGCTTGATGACCTCTGGCGCCACGCTCCCAGTTCGGCTGTGACCTCGCGATGTTCCCCCACTGGTTCAGACAGGCCAACAATGTCAGCTCACGACTGACCTGTCTCCGCCTCAGCCTGCTCGAATTTCAGCATCGATAGGACTCTGAATGAGGACTCTAAATACGATGGCCTGTTCATTTCCAGGAAAGCTGCTGACCATGCACAAAAAGAAAAGTTTGCTCTGTCCCCGACCAGAGCACGTGCTCGTTATCATCTTTCTCTGCCTTTGCCCGGCTGACCACCTATATGAATTAGACAGTATTGTTTTGATGCAGCCTTTGGAATGTATTGAGCATAATGGTTTTGTTTTGGCAAGTTCTTGAAGCTGCTATTATGCCCCTCTTTTGGCTACGTCCCACTTGTAAAAAAGACTCAATGTGACAGTTAAATAAAGGTTAAATGAAAAAGAAAACACCACTTTTAACACTTGTAAATTAGAGCAGGTCTAGATGATACTCTTCATATTCCCATATTGTTTAAGCTCAGAAAATATGAACTAAGTTCTTTAGATTTGAACACCATTGTGAGAATTATTTTATTTTATTTCTTTTTAAAAATGCTGCAATGTTGGATACATTTACAGTATTTGGGACCAAAAAGAAATCATAACCTGAGCTTCTTAGCTTCCAGCCGGGAGCAGAAGGAGCAGATGAGGTGGCACCAGGCTATTGCTTTTGGCTGTTGTAAAAAAGACTGGGAGAAAAAGGTGGAGGGAGATCACATGGAGGCAGCAGTTATCTTCACCAGTTTGTTTTATTTGTGGCTCACATCACACAGCCAAAACAGACTGGGGCGAGGCTTGGACTGTTGGGTAGCTAGCATATGCTGCTTCCAGGAGGTATGCGCCTTTCAACTGAGTCGGAGAGTTTCTTTTCTCCAGGATTCCACTCACGACCAGAACAAAAGCAAAGTTAGTCAAAATCAGTGCAGGCATACAAATATCATTTATATGTGGAAATCATATCTTATCGTTATTCATTATTCATTTATCCCCAATTATGAATATTTATGACATAAGTTGTTTTGGGTTCTAATCAATGACAATTCTCTGAAACACTGAAATAATCTCCGTCTCCGACTTCCGTGACCAGAATCAGAAACACTTTATTGATCCCCGAGGGGAAATTGCTTGCGTTTCAGTTGCGCTTTTCAAAAGTCTTAGGAAAATATGCAGAAAAATTAAAAAAAAATAAGAATAAAAACTATCAATAGTCATAATAACAGAATAAAAATTTAAGAAAGACCAGCATGTAATATGGATAGGACATCATGCCAACATGATATATAACCAATATATCAATGGCTGAATTAAATCTGGGTGACCCCTTTACAATGCCAATGATGGCAGTAATCATGCTTATATGACTACTACGATAGCAGGTTAGCGTGCTGAACTCCATGTATTCATTATGCTAAATTGGCCTTAGCCCTTAAGGCTTCTCTCATATACAGTGTGTGAACAGCTGACCTATGGCTAGCTGTACTGTAACCTCCCAATACCATCCTGAATCAGTCAGATGGCGGAGGTTTGTTCCACTGCATATTGATGGTGACAGTGTTTTTCTTCATATGAATATGCTGGATACCTAAATCAACAACGTCTCAGCATACATTTCCAGTTTTCTTGTTGCTGGCTCCCCTATTTTATTGATTACCACATAACCCACAAGACCGAGATCGTACCACATCCTTTTTTGATGTTTGCACTTGCCTTTAATCTTTAATTCCAACGGCGCTACGGAATCATACTTGTAAAACCTATACTTAATAGCTTTGCGGCGAGTGTGGGTGTGTTTTGATTACCAGCTGGAGGCACAGAGAGGATGTGGTTCCATCCGCCTGTTCCAAAGCAGGTTGATTGCCTCGGGACAGGGCAAGGCATGTCTGCACTGTGCCGCTGTGTGGCATGGCTGGGCAAGCTTTGAGCGCTAAATGGAGATGGAATGGGATTGCTTTTCCTCGCAGCATGCCAGCTGGCGCACCTGTTCTTATCAGGTTAACTGGCTTGGGACAGGTTAGACTGAGCTCACTCACCGGCAAACAGGAGAGACTAACAGCGTGGCGAGGCAGAGAGTGACGGGGACCGCTGCAGTCAAGTTTTTTTTCTTTTTAGTCGTCGAAACAGTGACTGAAGTTTTTGGGGGTTTTGGATTTCCTTGTGTGTCTTTTCCTAATTGCTTTGTTTAAATATCATGTATTTACATGTATGACGATTTATCTATAATAATGCACATGGCAGTGGGAACCAACACCAGGCGTGAGGCAAGCACACAAAGCATTCTTGCAGATCAGGTTCATGTCACGCCCTCCTCCAGGTTTGCATCCAAATACAACACAGTTAAGAAGATCACTCACCACTGATTCTTGTATATGTCAGCGGCATTCATTCTTTTTTCCAATTTTCTGCTGGTGAGGTTTGAGTCTCTTTTGTCCTCAGACATCAAAAAGTGTAATCATCTAAGTTTTTTTTTTTTTTTTACAGGATGAAAGACATGACATTTCATGCAAAGAAAGCTAAACCAGCTACATGTCCTCAAGAAAGGTTACGTATCCCATATTGACATGCATATTTGGCCAAATTGCTCATAGTTTCCTGCTCACTGTTTTTTTTTTTTTTTTTGTTCTTCAGTCCACAGTTAGCGAGTTAAAAATGACAGTATGCAGTAATAAAGGATAATATGACTTCAGACAATGGCGCAATAAAAATAAATGAAACTATAACTTCGCTTCAGCTTGATTAAATTCTACAGATTGATGACACACGCTCATATTGCCAAATCCTCGTCCGGAGGAGCACCCGCTAACCTCGCCAACTTTCAGATCTCACACAAATTAAGTTTAACTTCCACTGATCTTAGGCGAATACAAATTATCTTAAAAGTGTGTTTAAAAAGAGATTCAATCTCTCACAAGGTTAACGTTTTTTTTTTTTTTCTTTAAAATGCTTACCACTGATGAACCCCATCAGATTCTAATGAATTTCCTCCAAAGTAATCCGAATCGCCTTTCTTCTGAGCGGCGATTATGTGACTAAACCTCTTCCAAGAGGTGTGTGAACCCATTTTGCGGCCTGATTGAAAGCTATTCATCACGGCTGGCAGTCTCCTCACTTCTGTGCCGTGTGCGTATGTGTGCCACGTCTCCGCAAGAAGGTTCTTACATTTCAGAATCAAGCATGACGGTCCGTTGCCTGTATTTACTGCTCAGGGCAAGTTAGAGGCCTTTGCGCTTTTCATGTGGTAAACACTCAGAACTCGGGGAGTAAATACAAACTAGAGTTTGTGCGGACGTGTCGGATCGTGACAGAATCTCTCTCTTTGGTCGAGGCGCTACACATCGAGCTGCAGTCTTCTCTCTGCATGTGGCGTGTTAGAGGTAAACACCTGGAAGTTGTTATTTTGAACTATGACTGGCCAAACAGAAGTGGTTCCCTTGATATTAGCTTCAAGGTCAGTGAGCGGTAGAGCTGTATGGAAACGTGCAGGACAAAAAAATTCTACGTCCACAGAACATTCCTTTCAGATAACCAATGTCATGAATGTTGGAAGCCTTCAGGTGACCACGCTGTCACATTTCATGAAATGGGCGAGAAGAGATACGCAGGATTAGAGATACACAGAGTGTGCAGTGTTTCATGTCGGCTACACTGATAGCACACACGCCTGATTTTCCCCAGTCATGAGGTTGTTTTCTGCAGGGAGGATGGTGGCGCAGGGCTCGGGAGGAGGAGACAGTCCGTGGAGGAGGGAGAGCATGATTGAGGGAATGAGCAGCACGGCTTTGTAATAAACCTACAGTACGTCATCTCACCAGGGCCGAACTCCGTTTTAGCAAACATGACCGCTCTTTGACCCTCGGTGCAGGGGGGCAGATGGCCGTGAGGATTAAAAGCGAAGGCGACAGACAAGGAGGGGGGAGCGATGCGCCGAGAATCAAAGAGGAGACAACAAAAGTGGAGTGTAGCGATAAATTAGCGTCCCTTTAAGAGGTTAGCTGTGTTTTTTTCCCGCCTTTTCTATATGCCATAACAAAGACGTATCACCATAATCACCGCTTCTCCACTATCATCAAATCGATTCAATTCTCAAAGTCCTTTGGGAGAAACATCAGTATCTTTGAGCTCAAGGTGAGCCCTGTGCGCTGGTGTGTGTGCAGGAATGCATGTTTTGTGCGTCCATGTAGAGTGCGCATGTATGTATGTGTGTAACGGTTGCACATCTGTGTACACCGTTTGTGTGTGTGTGTGTGTGTGCACGTGAGCTTGTAGAGAATGTTCCCTGGCAGAGGCAATAAAGTCCAGCAATAATCACCGGTCCATGGAGGTGTGTGTCCTGAGGAGAAATTGGCTCAGCGAGTAACCACAGCCACATTATCTCAAGTACACACAGCGGCAAGTTAACAGTGAGAGAATTGAGCTTTTGACCGGAGGGTCGGCGGTTCTAGCTGATTTGGAAAGTCTAAACAGGAAGGTGCGCCAGGTGTCTGTTTGCCTCCCAAACTCACCCCGTCATTACTGTTTTTCTGCCCTTGAGCAAGGAGACGTGACCCTCTAAGTGCTATAAGTGGAGCGATTTAGCAGCCAGTGGCACAAAGATAACGCAGGCGGGTCAGCTCTTATATGTGTGTACGATATTTGAAACTAATCCATCCAATAAAGAGTTGACGAAATGTATAAACATTTGCAATCCCAGCATTTTGTATATTGTTGTTCAAATAACAAGTATGTTGTGGTCATCATCAGGGTCATACTTGTTTTATGGGTGTCAACAAGAAACTGTTCAAGTGAAGTCCTGACGTCTCGTTTCCTGACAGAGCTTCTGAGTAGTGACTGTGCAAAGTGAATCACAGTTCTAAAAGCACTTGCAACTGCTTTACAATAACAACAACAACAACAAAAAGTGCATGAATAGAAAAGTATAAAAGTTAGTCATGATTATGATATCTTATGAATAGCCTACCTACCTGGAGTAGCAGATGCCTGCTTAAGGGAGTATGACAGGTTGAGGATAAGTGGGTACAAGAAAAATTGAAATTCAATTACATCAAACGTTCACCTAATCAGTTACTACACTAAACACGTGGTGTGATACACAAGCCAAATCCGATTTATTCAAAGAACACTAGGAGACACTAAATCAAATAGAAAATGTTACCCTTTGGATCGAGTAATGCACCGTATTAAATGTACATGTGTGCCACCATTGAAAGCATTCTGTAAGGTGCAGGTGCTGCTCCTTTTCAGCTCAGCAGAACATGGTGTGCCAAGAGAAAGAGATGTCTTTTGGACTGTGCTGTGTCTGTGCTTGTCTTCCAACTGTCTGCCATGCCTCTCAGCCTATGTGATGGTTTTTATCACATCACACGGGACCACTGGAGCATGTGTGGTAGGAGGAGTTCTTGTATTGTTGTTGTCAAGCATGTCTTGATTTTTTTTCTTTTTTTTTTTTTTAACCTGCCGCTAATCCTTTTTTCTGCTCCCCGTCAGGGAGGGATGAAGTTCATATGTCAACACAGCAAAACCGTCTCCTCTGAAGACACGCATACTATCTGCAGCCGAGTATGAAGACGCGAAAGTAAACAAGAACAGCCCGAGGTCTGACCACACACAGCCACAGACGCAGACAGTGGTCGCAGCTCTGGTACAGGTGCAGCCACCCGAAGGAGCCCGAAAAATCACAACCAGTGTCACTGAGTTGAGCGCAGATGATGTCAGCCATAATGCCACAGTTATTGTTGTAAAAGCTACAATAGCTGAAAATCACAGGCTTTGTAATTAAAGCGCTCTCTGGAATTGCAGACCAATGTACGCCATCGAGTGTAGGATTAAGGGGAGAAGGATTAAGGGTAGAAGAGAAGAGTAGAACAAACATCGTGGCCGTTACAGCCGGCAAGTCTGACATTTTCTCCTGCTTCTATCAACACTTGCAACATAGAACAAGATAATAGCGCCTCACAAATGAGCACATTCTAGTCTTATTATAGAAGATGGGTTTACGGGCGGCCTTTGAAGTGTGGAACATAGCCTTTATTTCACATTTTCCATGTGTTTAATATGACGGCTCTAACGATCTATAATGTAATGAGGGGTAATTGCTTGCGCTAACTATGCCTCTATCGAAAGCCTTTATTGTTCTTTATTGGACACCATTTACACCCTGATAGCGCACTCTGCTAAATTAGGCTTGATGCAAATCTTTGTTAATGAGCGATATGCGGGCACTGTGTGTTTAGGCTTGTCTCAACACAGCTATTAAACACAGTCACTGGTGTAGCATGAGGGCAACAACTCTCCGTAAAGCGTCAGCGTCCGATTAGTTTATTCAAATCCGTGTCTAGTGTAACAGAGTGATGGCTTCTCTGTTTACCAGCTGTCCTACATTTTTTTTTTTTTTTGCTTTCACAACTGCCCTCCTCCTTCTTGGAAAAAGAGGACACGTTCTACCCAAGATGCATCACGAAGTGGCCTTTGTCTGACCCCGTCCGCCATGATGCGAATGTCTGGCCGCGGGCGGGGTCACACATCGGCCACTCTCGCCCAATCAGAATCCTCGGCTGCAGCTGACTGGCTGCGACTGGTGCTGGGGCGAAGTCGGCCAACGCGATTGGAGAAGCGTCGCAGAGCGAACGCAGCAAACAAAAACGACAGAAAAAAAAAAGGGGTAAAAAAAATCCGACATAACACGGCCAGTCTTAATCCGTGAAGTCGGACAATGCCCCACTTTTCATGATTCATCTTGTTTTATTGGACAGAAAGCGCTTTGGCAATCCCGCTGTGTTCGGACGGCACTCAAGCAGCACTTTTTTTTTTTTTCACTCTCCGCCATTGTTTCGTGACAACTCCGGGCGACTCGCACTGTTTACAGGTCACTGGCAGTGCAGAGAGGTGAGGCCGAGTCCGTAATGAGTTGACACTTGGTTTCACATTAAAACACCTCACTGGCCCTCGGACTCACACAGCTGCAAGAATGTTAGCGCATTATCCGACACCCCCCTGTTGCGTCACCTTTGTGTGCCTGCCACCTGACATTAGACTCCTTCACTTTGGCCTCGTTAGAGATCCTCAGTGAGGTCAAGGGGTAAGACTGGACACCCGATGCTGGATGTAAATGAATATAGTTTTTGTTTGATCAAAAAATTAATTTTGCCCAGTTGATCTGATTTTTTATCAGGTCATTTTGATGATTTTGGAGCAGGTTTGTAAAAAAAAAAAATAATAAAATAAAAAATCGGGAATCAAATCTCACTTTGCGCCAGTTTATTCAATCTTAATCATTATATATATATATATATATATATATAGATATAGATATAGATATATATATATATATATATATATATATATATATATATATATATATATATATATATATACATAGATATATATAGATATATATATAGATATATATATCACATAGGGTTAATATGTATATATGTATCCACTCACATGGCCTTGTGAATGACCCGCCTGACTCAACAAAATGGGAAAAATAAAAAAATAATGTACGTATTTTTTTTGTGCATTTCTTTTTTTTATATAGTACTGGTTTTATTGTTGCTGTTTTTATACAGTGACATTTACTTTTCTATACTTGTTTTCTAACCATAGGAAAAAAGTACAGAGGTAGAGAGGAAAATTATCAAAATAACAGTCAATCATTTCTTTGACATCTTGTTTTGATTTCATAATAATCTGTATCTAATCTTTAATACTTTCAAAATAAGTTGTATGTGTGTTACATTTTCATTTCCCATTCAAATAAACAAGTTTTGACAGGTAATGTGGTCCTGGAAGTAAGCCATTCCTCATTCCATTCTGAATTTAATGGAAAATTTCACGTTGCCAGGTAATGTGTCGCCTTTCTGAGATTTTAAAACCTTGACAGTTTGATGGCCCATCGTTCGTTGTGGACTCACAGTATTACAACCCTTTACTGGATTTTCAAGAGAGAAAACAAATAGTCTGTCATCATCGCTGCTGTATTTTATCTTGTGCAGTGTGTTTGCAGTGAGGAGAGATAAAGCTGGGAATGCGCTCTTTTCAATTCCATCTCCATTTTCCGCACAGCCCCACTCAAACTTCCTCAAACACGCCACACTGTTTTTCCATCCGTAAATCAAGGACAGTGGGAAGGACGAGGTGTGATTGCTTTCACACCCAGGAAGTAATCACACCAGACCTGCCACAGCTCTGATTAAGACTGATAAATATCGACAAGCAGTTAATGAGATGTCAGGCAGGAACAAGGCCCTTCCCTTCATGCCCACCGATGACACCAATGGAGAGGAAAAATGACCTCGACTCGGCAATGTCATGACCGCCTTCCATAAGTGCAAAGCACAAGCGATTAATTTTCTGCGGTCGGAGGGCGAGATTATCGATGGCACAGCTGGATTATTCACATCAAAGAAATAATGGCCAGCAGATGTTTGTTGGGGTGTTATTCCTCATAATTACATCAGTGAAACTGAGGGCGATTATTCTTCATTTTTATTCAATCCAACATTCAGCCGGTTCAGACGGACGAAGCAAAAAAAAGAAAGAAAGGGGAAAAAACATTTCTGCAGGAAGGTCAATTAGTCAATTAAGAGATTATCTGAAATGTTTTGGGTTTTTTTTTCCTATTGACTGTGCTGCTCATGCTACTAAATGCCCATTATTGAGCTTAAGCTATAACAATATAATATAATTTGTAGGGCTGGGCTATATATTGAAATTATAACATTACTGTCCTGTAATACTACATATTGTCTCAGATTTTGGATATTGTTATGCTGCGATACGGCATAAGTGTTCTGTCCTCCTGGTTTTGAAGGCCGCATTAGAGTCAAGTGATGTCGTTTACTAGACTCATCAGACTGCTCTCATATTCGTCTTTACCCACTTAGTCATATTTATCCACATTACTGATCATTATTTATCAAAATGCTTTTTGTTGTAGTATCTTGTTTGTCTTCATCAAAATACTGATTGAGACATTTGGTAAAAAAACAAAAACAAAACTGTGCTATTTGAGTCCTGGCGTTTATGAAGTGCTTTTGAGGGGATTTCGACATGTTGAACTATCGGTGTATGATTTTCGGGGCAGTCCTAATGAATGGGTTCTTATTTGCAATTCCACAGAGAGATAATTTTTGTTTTTGGTTAGCTTAATGACGCAGCACTGGTTTTCTCTTAAGTAAACACGCCAAAAGCCTTTTTTGCATAAACCCCCCATAAAGACACCGAAACACAAACCTGCTCGCTGTCTGCTGAACTGTGATGAGGACATGAGCTCAGCAGGGGGGCCGGAGGAAAGTAAATTCATTATCTCACCAAGCATCATTTATGCATTGCTGTACGTGTGAGCTCTATTCCCCCGAGTGGCGGGGCCCGCGTCAGCGCGCTTTCATGCTAGGCCGTGTGATTTATGCATAGTGGCGCTGCTATTATGCTCTGTTTACAGTGAATTAAGGCTCTATCTTGATAACTGCAGCCATGAGGACATCTTATCTCCCCACAGCGGCACTTTGACGCGCTTGTTCATTGGCTTTGACGCACCTGAAGGCCGCCGCACCGCTCACATGTGATGGATTCCCACCGACTGTCCATCTTCGACCGTGAACTCCAGGTCACCCCCCCGGACCCCGGGCGCAGTCCCGTCGAATATTGTTTCCCTGGCAGACGTGCTCAGCCCATCAGACAGAAAGACCATGCAGCTGCACCCAAACACCCAACAATAGGATGCTTGTTCTGGGACAGAAGAGGTCGGGTCCCCATTTTTGGGGAAGGGGGTGATGTGAGCGGGTGGTCAAATATTTCAGGGGGTTTTGCAATAGGACAGCCCTTTGTGATTGTGTGAACGGAAGAGTTCGCCTGCAGATTTAAAACATGCACCCTTCCACTACGGAAATGTTTGTCTGAAATATTTACTGTGAAGTTGCTGTAATTTTTGTTTAATGGTCTGCGTTAGCTTGTGTTGTTTGTTTTTGTTTTGTATTGCCGCAATTCGCTCTGTTTTATCCATCCACTGCAATCGACATGCCGTACATCATGCTTGGTGTTAGAAACGTGTTTTTTGTTTTTGATTTTGCTGGCTTCAGGTTGTCCAACCTGTCCAGAGACTATAGATGCCTCTTGCCTCTTGGCTAATTGCAGTTATATGAATAACATGCACTCACCTCGAGACATAATTATCAAATATAGCAATTAAAACAGCATTCTGCAATTGTTTTGTTCAGCCCCATACACATTTTTGGAAATACATATTTCCAATACTGCAAGTAAGAAAAGTGTAAACCAAGAGCTTTTTTTAACATTTACTTCTGTAGTTTATAATTTATCTATCTGTAGTCATAGGTCAGTAGTGCAACATATAAAGTAACAGGAACTAATCAAAGACCAAAATCCCTGAGATGCGAAAATCGGTTCATTCAGGTCTGTAAGTGAGTGCATGTGTTGGAAGAGACGCTGTGTTGGGGGTGTTGACAATTAAAAAAAAAAAAAAAAATGAGAGAAGAAAGTTAAAGTACGGTGTGTGGAGAAAGTCTGGAATGAGATCAGCTAATCGAACGGGAAATTTAATTAGCATCGTCATGACGGAGAGCAAAATAATACAGCAGCAGTGAGAAATGTGATGCCCGACACACTGAAACTGACACTTCGCAGATGACTATTTGGAAATGCAATTAAATTAAAATTAATGACACAGTTTGAAACTCTTGGAAACCATGACTCATATCATGCACATAGTTTTTGTAAAGTACTTTTTGTTTTCGCATGCTAGGGCTACAGGAAGGAAACAAAGGTGCAGACAAATACACACACACACACATACACACGCATGCAAGTAGACACACATGCCTCTTTGTTGGACGCGTTTGCCAATTAGCAAGTTGCAGGGCCGGAGTGGTAATTAGGCTTTCCAGTCGGCTGGTGTCTGTGTACAGCTTAGCCCAGACAGGTCCGAAGCTAAACGCCTTGCTATTTGTCCAGCAATTATGTCAGGTCCCCATGTCACAGTACAGACGTGACCAATTAGCTGTGCCAAGCTAAAGTGAAAGAGAGGGATTATGGCAGAGGAGATGGGAGAGGATAACAAAAAGTAGACAGAGGACGGGTGTGGGGGTGCCATCGGGGGAGCTGGTGAGGGAGATTCTGTAGGGAATAAGAGAGAATAAAGGGGGACAGAGTCTGCGGGGTGGGGGTGCGCAAGGAGGATGTAAAGGAGTGGATTTCTTTATTCTTTTTTCTTCATGTTGCCTCGCGATCATGTTTCGCATTGATCCTCTTCCTGACCGACGCGCAGCTAAGACATGCTAATGCCGAGCGATATTTATGCTAATGCAGCCTCGCCGACCGAGTGGGGATAAGACGTTGATCTCTATTGACATCTCAATAATTCTCCCTCGCATTATATGACATATTTAGATGAAACAGGCCTGCACGCGATCAATCTTTTTTTCTTTTTTTTCCCCAGCATCGGAGTAATGTGACACAGTGTCAACAGCCATGGGGAAGTATACAGTGCTTTTAGTTCATCTTGGCATCGGTCCATACTTACTCCAAAGCTGACAGATTATGCTATGTATCAAGCGCTGAAGGAGCACCTGCCGTCCAGGCTAGTCGAAACAACTCACAACCTATGATACGGTCTCCGGTCTGTCTCGGGGATAAGCACAGCTGTGGTTAACTTATATGTTCACGTTTTTTGTTTTTTTGTTTTTTTGTTTTTTTGTTTTCTTCTGCCACCATGGAAACACAGAAACTTGATTCGAGAAGAAAATGCAGATTACGTGCCTGTGACACTGTCGACCTTCGACACGTGCCTGGCAAATCCAACGCCATCAGTGGAGATGGTGATGTTGTCAAATGATCGACTCGAAGCTATAAAAAAGAAAAGTTCTGAGATGATATTTATTCTGCCTGCTGCAACGCAAAAAAGAAACCACGTAATCCTCAGTTGAAACTTCTCCGAGCGCGTCTGCTCTACCCAGACAGCGAGACCACCCGATTCATGGCTCTGAATTTAATTGGACCGGGGGGGGGGGGGGGAGCCCGGGGACAAGGCGAGGGGCGGATGAGGTAGAATATATGATCTGAGCATCTTTCCCCCCTTTTTTTTTCACTGCAAAACAAGACTGTTGGCTCGGTGCCTGCAGAGATGAGTGGAGCTCATATAAATTAGTGGACTTGAAAGACAATACGGGGGGAGCTTTCGTTGTTGCGTAGCATTGACGGAGCTGTACTTTTGGATTGCAAAACTTTTTTTTTTTTTTCGGTTTGATTGTGACAACATCTCTCGCAAACTTGGGAGGCCCGACATGCAATAGCGGCCCCCGTGGTGATGGCACCATTTAGAGAGATTATACCTGATTCGGGATTGTGCTTGCAAGGTGTCCTCGGAGCGCGTGCAGCTTCGCGCGACTGTATTCCGGACGCCACTTCATAATAGCGGTCTCTAAGTCACAGTTACAACCTGGATAATGGCAAAGGAACACAGCAACTGAAGGAACATTAGAAATAGATGAACTCTGTGTAACTTCTCCAAAAGATCAATATCCATTCATCATGTGCCTGTAGCTATAAAGATGAGAGGAGGCATTAGAAAATAGAAATAATATTTTCTTTCGCAGACAGTGCTACTTCAAATGGCCTCAGGCTATTCCACAGCAACGGGAATAAGGCCAACCTGAACCTGTCTGAGACACAAACAAATCTAATCAGACAGCTTCAGATGAAAGAAATGACGATCGCAGCTCACAGGTACACCAAGCACGTTTACAGAAACACGCAGGATTGATTCCGGAGGTGTGGTGCATTTATACGAAGGACGACGGCTGTCTGAACTGAGGCCCTGGCGCCACTTTCTCATCAAGAAATTGTTATTGCGATAAACGCTGAAAAACTCTATGGAGCCCTGGTAATGATTATAGCAGCGAGAGATAAATGATAAGCAGCAAAACTGAATGTGCCGTGTCTTGACCGGGGGAACATGTGCGTGATTACGCGTTGGCGCGGTCCCTCGCGGAAGAACAATTTGGTCGACACGGATGAGTTATCGACTCGGAAACACAAACATAAAGACTCAGTCAGGAGATCGGGTCACATTTCTTAAATAATTTAATTGCAAAAAGGGTCTTTTAAAAATATTTCTACAAGAATGCATCATCATTTTTTTTTTTTTTTTTAAAGTAATTTGTTGTGTATGTCTGCACCATTAAATACATCTTAATGCTTCTTCAAAGAGGAACTAACAATTGCATTTCTTAGCGCTCCTCTCCTGGTTCACTACACATGTACAGTACTCTCTGAAACATATCACTTCCTTGTTTGAAGAGGGGGGGTTTATAAAAAAGTGACCGAGGGACAGATGTGGGGTGAGCTTGTTAGAAGACAGAAGGAGAAGACAGTACTGTATATATTTATTCAAAACAAACCAACTGAAGAAAAGAAAAGTTAGTGAGTGGTGAGGGGCTTCGGGGGAAGGGTGGGTGTGTTTGTTTCATGATCTGTGGAGGATGTAAAATAGGGAAAGAAAAGGTGGAAGGAATGTTGGAATAGTTTGAATCCTATTGGCACACACAGGAAAAAAAAAACACATCTGACAAAGCTTAAATGCAGCTGATCAAAGTGTTGTCTGTATAAAATGGCAATCCTTTTTATTTCACACACATACTCTCTGACACACACACACACACACACACACACACACTAGAACATAACAGTCCATCTTAATTTCAGCAAACACGCAGCCAGAGGGATGAACAAAATAAAAACACACACACACACACACACACACACACAAGAGAGGGTGAATTTTCTTTCCTCTCTCTGAACGTCGAATATTAAACACTCCCGCGAATGTGCGAAAAGAAAAAAAAACCTGCTAAAAGATGAATTGTTTGCAGTTGATGTGGTGGCAGTTTAATCATTTTAAGATGTGCAACAGTGCCAGTTGAGCTCATCACTCACGGCCCGCTGACTTTGGCGAACACAGCTCCAGACCCCGGTTGCACCATGTGCACCTCATCAATAGTTCGTGCGGGCTCCAAAGCGCTGCCATTTTTCATGAGTGGGCATGTCTGCCATCTGATTGTGTTTAGCCCACGTATGCCCCTCCTTTTCTCTTCTCCGTGCTCATCAACTGTGTCTTTTGGTGTCACATGCGAGTATGCAACAGCGGGGTTTTACCTGATTGGAAGAGAGAGTGAATGTTTTGTATTTCTGGGAGACTTTGGGTAAAAGTGAGATTTTCTGATTGCATCAATTCTCCGATATGTGGACTGTTTGTGTCACTGTTTTCCAATCAAAACTGCTGCATCGCTTCCCGGAGAGACAACATGATTTTTTTTTTTTTTTTTTTTTACGAAATGACAAAGAACTAAATGTTTGCACATCCAACAGGCACTTTCAACACTGTCTCGTCATGATGGCAAATCATGCTGACGACACCGGCGCTTCTGATGCCCAGACACAGTATCAGAAATCGAAGGGGCGCTTGGCTGAAAACAAATGTAAAGATATACGACTTATTTCCTGCACAGTTTGAGTGCATAACAGTTAAATCACTACTCGATCGTGTACCACAACTGCTACAGGTTAGTAAGCCCTTTACAGAATGTACGAGCGGTGGTGAGAAACGTGTCTGTGGAATAACAATGAACAGTAACAACAGGAACGTTTTGCATAATATCCTCCACGACTTCTGAGGGGACTCACAGAGAGGCCGACACGAGTAATATGGCACGACACACCGCATGGCCACTAAGCACGCTATCATTATACAGCTAACTAATAATATTAACATGTTGCATTGATCAGCTCCAACCAAAACAATATGGATACTGTCTGGAGGATCGCACCAGTGATGCAGCCCCGTCCCCTCATCCTCCACCTTCAAACACCCCCCCCCGTGAGAAGAGAAATAATACAGTCTCCGTGATGCAGCTGCTATCATTTAGGATGAGGGGGGGCCTGCAGATTTTCGCTGTCTGCGTGCCAGGGCTGTTGATCCTGCACTGTACTAATCATGCAGCAGCCTGAGCTGAGACAGGATGATTGCAGGCCAGACAGGAAATGAAGAGAGATAATGATAGGTCAGCCCGCCGTATGTCTGCCCTCGCCGCATTGCTCGTATCCTCGCGATGCCAAACTGGCATTAATCGACCTGACAGCTAGAGACCAACAGGTCCGTGTTCTGACGGCTCTGGATTCTCAGACGAGTTGCAAAACTGCAGGCCTAGTGATGGAGGCTCCGCCGACTCAGGCAGGCTGCTTTATATCTGAACCTCCCTCCCTAATGACTCTTTAACAGCCCTAAATAAGAAGGTTAAGAGGATCTCATTATCGGGTTTGATGGTGATGAAGTAAAATCAAAACACAAGCAGACCACCGAGATGTCGTTGGAGTTGTTTCTCAGGAGGTTTGGAGTTGAAAACAATGTGCCTGGAAGACGATTAGGAACGGCTCGGCGCTTCGCAATCGCTCAAGAACGAGAATGGATCGGGGAAGCTTAATGTCCAGTACAGGTTTGCACAGACAAAATTGGAACACAGACACTCACACGAACAGTGGACGGAGAGCAAAAGGGCAACATGTAGTCCAACCATGGGTTCATCTCTTCCTCTCTACCTCCCCCCCATCTCCCTTCTTCTTTCTTTCCATTAGTTTTGCTCCGGATCAAACATTTCACAACAGCACTTCCATTTTTGTCAAAACACCATTTTTTGTTGTTATTTATCGTATTTTTGTTACAAAACATGTACAGGCTGTTTAGAACAACAACAAAAATACAATATCCAATTTATATGCAATTTTTCATTTGTTTTAATAATCATCAATTCATTTAGGTGAATCCTCTTGGAGTCTCTCTCGTCCTCTCTGATTGTTCCAAGTCCACTGTCCCAAATGGCCTGAAGTCCGTCTGGGTGCCGGTGGGTGGGGGTGGGGGTACAAATAAATACATAGGGCAGGATGTCAAGAAATTAAAACAAGAATTTTGATTATTTCTAAATCCAGATAATAGTAAGTAGAAAGTAAGGTGTCCGTCATGGTTCCTCTCAGTCTCTGCATGATGCATATATATATATATAGAATTTTATATATATATGTATGTCCTAAGTTCATTTTTTTTTTTGGATTCAATAAAAAAGAATGTTTAACAGTTGTCCACAGAATATAGCGTAATTGTTTCAGATATATTTGCTCCTTGTCACGGTTCAGTTCATGCGTTAATTCTCCACGGTGGCAAATAGCGGAAGCTGTATTGTACAGTATACTCGTGTGCAACTTGACACACCCGCACATCCAAGCACACGTAATCACGCATACACGCACACATGCGCGCACACACACTTACAAAAAATGCACACAAAAAGGCCAAGTGGTCTTTCTATAGTGTTTTGCCACAGTCCTTGTCTCCCCGCGATCACAGTAAAGTGTCCAGTGGGGGTTTGACCGGCCATTTTGAAACCACAAATCTCCCAATAAAATTGTGTAAGAAAGCCATGAGAAGAAAAAAAAAAAAAGAAAGAAAAAACTAGTGTGGACAAACAAAAATAAAAGGTTTTCATGTGTAAAAACACAGTTGACGAGCAGGTGATCCCAAGCTGTGGAGCTATCCTGAGTCACTCCAGGTCAGAGTGAAGAGGTCGTCGATCAGCGGCCAAAACAAGTGTCCAAAAATGTGGCCGCTCTCCATTGACCCATTTCACCTCTGTCATCCTCTTGACCTTTGACCTAATATTTCCTCTTCCACCACCTCACCCTTCTCCAGCAAGTGCCCTTTTAGATAACACACCTTCAATATGAAGATGGAGAATGACACACACGTGCACAGTAAAACAACTTCTATCAGGGAAAGAACCGTCCTCTATCTCCTGCGGGTCCTCTGTTTGTTTTTTTTTTGTTTTTATGTGTGAACGTCTGTCCACTTTTTTTTTGTTTTTTTTTTTTACACCGGGGCGTTCATTCTTCACTACGTCCATCGAAGCTGGGTTGAGAGGTCAGGGGGGCGGGGGGGGGGGGACTCTTGCATGAGGATCGGAGTGTGACGTTTCAGTTGCAGGGCTAAGGCCAACCTCACTAGAACACACATGCATGCAAACGTCAAACCCACACCAGAGCTGGTGAGGCACGCATGGGGTATGGGGGGGAGGGGTCAACTTGTCTTCCTCTTTCAAAAAACACACTTATTCTGATTGGATGGAAAAGAAAAGAAACGGTGACGATTAACAACAAAAAAGCGGGAACAGGAAATGGAAGTGGTAGTGAAATAAAGAAAAAAAAACAACAACAACAAAAAAAAAAAAGTCAGAGGCACTGCAAGCCAGTTTCATAGCGTCTAATTGGCAGAGATGGGTCAGGCAGCTAGGGTTTTCCAATGGCTCTCTCTGGCACAGTTCCTCCCCCGTTTTCCTGTCCGGCTGTCCTTCGACTGTAACGGTCTGTGTGTCCTGTCGCTCACACCTGGACAGGAAGTGTTTGGTTCATCTGTAGTCTCATATCCTGAATGCTACCGAGAATCTTCTTCTGATGGCCAGCCAACGTCACCCCTATCCGCAGCAAGTCCCTGTGGAGCGAGAAGAAAGGAGAAGAAAAAAAAATAAGAACAGGTGGCTCAGCCATAAAAAAAAAAAAAGGAGACAAACATCACATGCCCAAAGTTGAAGTGCAAATTTCACTTTTCAACCATGAGTAAACACACTCTACCGGCTGGGAACGGAGCACCCTGGCAATCGCCCATAAAAAAAATGGCTGACAAGAGCGTATGTCAACAGAATGGGGACACTCATCCAGCTATGGTTACTCCAACATACTTCTGTAGCCTGGCAGGTGGGCAAGAGGAGGGAGTCAAAGGTCCATAATGTGATAGTCGATGATTAACGTGCAAATGTAGCTACTGTTGGGCAGCTGGTAGACTTCACACCACTTAGCTACAGAAACAAGGAACCAAAGGATCTCTCTTTTTTTTTTCTTTTTTTTTTTATGGGAGATACTCTTCAAACTACTCAGTTAAAAGCCCGTCCTCCATGCTTAGAATCATTATTGCACAACATTGCTCAGTGCTTAAAATATCCAAGAAAAACACGCCACATAAGACTAAAGAGTGCTAATCAGTCTTTCGGCAGCTACGGTGAGATCAGAGTGAGTGAGCCTTGACCTCGGGTCGGCGGCGCAGCGAGAAAAAAAATGAAAATGTTGACATACAGTTGACATTACTACACCCTTAAAAAGGCCTGGGAGAGCGCACCTGCTTTGGCCGCCATTAGTCAGATGGCATAATCTAATCACTGCGGCCATGTTGATTTAACACTGTACAATAACATCACGAGAAGCTCTCCTTTCCGCTCACTTGTTTGATTTCCCCAGTCGATAGCTGAGGAGAGAGCGGACGGCGTCTGGGGCAGCGATTAGCTAACTGCTGGGACTCTGCCACAGTCTGTGTCCTCTCCGTTCAGTCGCGCACACACAAACACACACACAAATACTGGATAATCTAATATTACGCACAGACACCATACACTCTGCTTGTCTCAATGACTTTGTGGCCCCATCTATTGTAGTACACCTCGACCTACACATGAACACACACACACATACATACAGTGAGTGCATGTGCACACCTACAGAAATACCCACACTGCGAATCCATCCTCTCCAACTCCAAATAAGGGTGCATCAACGCAATTTCACACAAATAAATGGTGTTTTTCTGTTTTTTATCATATTTTGTCATCCCCATCAGAGCAGCGATGGAGGATGAAATGATAATAAATGGGCACCATTAGAGGAATTACTGGCCATTAAGGGCAACAGAGAGCCACAGTACGCCACACCTGTCAGCCCGGCCAAATTGAAACAAATTACCCCCACCTCCATTGCCTATTATGCGGCTAATGAGGATAATTTATTTATCATTATAATCCTAATTCATTTATTTGATCATCACTGGGCTCCAATTTCCATGACTTACATTACATCATTTCCTGTTTGTAAACACGGCAGAAGGTGGGTGAGTCGTCAAGGTCAACTGCAGATCGTCGCTACGGAAGCGGCCACCGGTGCTCGCTGACAAACTGCGCTGAGCGGCGGAACCGTGCGACTGTTGTTTGCGAGTTGTTCATCGGAGGCGGGTGATTGTTACTAGTCCCCTCCTGGTGAAATGATCCTTCGCATTTATACAGCAAAACTATCCCGATTGGTCAATTACACACCAAATTACAGGAAAAGCACTCAGAATCCCTCTCTCTTGTGTCTCCTGGGGAGGTTGTAAATCTCACATTTTCCTTTTTTTTAAAACTGGTGGCGACTACTGTATATCTCCAAGACATAATTTATCTTCATTGCAAATGTATTCAGAAATGTCTGCCGGGTGTACCAGTAAAGTAAGATGTGTTTTTGTCATCCTTTACATTTAGTCATTTGATGCTCGAGCCATCCCAGAGCCCTCTCTCCACATCTTGTCGTGTTTTATTTATCCCTGAGACTATTTTTATTCCCTCAAGGTCAATGTGTATCTAACTAATTTGACTATCAAACTCAGCCCAGTCAATCACTTCAGGCCTGATTAGCTGAATCCGCTCCCTCTCCACTCACTCTGCTGTCATCTGGGCCACCAGGTCAAAGGAAGCGAATCCGGCGTTGACGAAGTTGTCACGGTAGCGGCTCATCTTGATGGCGTCCAGCCAGTCCCCCACAGTGGTGAAAGTGGTATAGTCTGGCACACAGCGGTCAAGCAAGGGCTGGGATACCCTACATCGGGGAGTTGGGGGGGGAGGAGAAAGAGAAACAGAGAGAGAGAGAGAGAGAGAGAGGGTTAAGGTCGTCACTCTACTGCCTCTACCGGCCAACCTCACCCCTAAACGCCCCCCGCTGAGCGCCACCTCTCCATCTCTCCACCTCTCCCCCCTCTCCTCTCTCTCCTCTCCTCTCCTCCACATGTAAGGAGTTGTGTGCAGAGCGTGTGGTGGTGGTGGTGGGGGCAGTTTTATGACTGTGGAGAGACTGGCTGGAGGCTTGGGTGGTGGATGCTGGCGCTGCAGCTGGCGAGGCGAGATGGTGCGCGTCAACAGAGCAGATGTCCAATCTGGTCTCGACTGAGGACTACCCACATTGTTATTTACAAGGTACTGGATAAGATTCATGTGAAAGGTGACCTCTCTCTTTTTTTTTTTTCTGTCAAGGCTGCATTTTACTGGCTGCATCCATGAAGTAAGAATGTGGAATGCCTCCTTTGTGAACCCTCACGAAACTGTTCCAAGTATCTAGAAAACTCACTTCCTGTTTTTCCTGATGAAATGAGATATTGCTGGGTCACATGGGGACCGAAAAAAAACTGAAAACAACCCCACATGAAATCCAATCTGATCTGTTGTACTCTTTTTCTCATTGCATTTACAAACCACCTACAAATGTGGTTTGAATCTGATCTGGAACGATTGGATTCCATGCAGTTTTAATGGACAGCACAAATTCGGGCTGCTGGTATGAACACGGGTCTAACTCTCAGGAAATAAGCCATATATTCACCATAGAGCATTATTGTTGCTTTTAAAATACATTGGCTCAGGGTGTGTTTGAGCTGAAAAAACCCGACATGACAGTGGAGAAACATTTGTGGAATGTAAACACAGATGTTGCTCAGATGTTGCTCATATGTGCACAGTAGGTCTGACTCATCAATATGCAGATTCTGGCAGTACATGGATGGCGTGTTTGACTGTGCATCTGTGTGTACCATACTGTACTTGCTCGTGCGGTGGTGCCGTGTGTGTGTGTGTGTGTGTGTGTGTACTTCTAAAACTGCGTTTAAGTGTGTTTTGCATGTTTCTGCGCACCTGTTGACAGCCCAAAAGGGCCTTTCTCTAAAGAAGAAAGTTTGTGCTGATCAATGCTGCAGATAGAGAGGCCACCTTGGGAGTTTTAATAAACCTGTGCTACAACTCAGAGCGAAGTGGAGCGGATGAACAGGAGAGGAGGTGGAGGTGGAGGTGGAGGTGGAGAGGGAGGCATGAAGCTGAAGGAGGAGAAACAGATGAGGGAGCAGGCGAGCTGAAAGAGCGCCACTGTCTGGGCTCCTCTCTGCTCTGTTGATCCCTGTCATCCTTTTTGATGGCATTAGATTCATTAACAATTAAAAGAGGAATGGGGAGAGAAAAGAGGGAGAAAGGAGAAAAAGCATGAAGGGGGGAGTTAATAACAGTGATACAGAGGCTCCATTGAGTGGTGTAGATGGAGTGATTTTTAATAAGGCCTGTGCTTCGGAGCCTGAGGCCTCGGGCCGTCGTTAACGCTAGACTCTGGCTTCTCTTAATGGAGTATTGTTAGTCCTCCTCCTCTTAAGTTGGCTTCAAAAGGGTCCAGACTCGACGCTGAACATATGTGAGCCACAAGCAAAAACACAGCGGGAGAGCTAAGTTATACTGTATGCTAGCCAGTGCAACAATTGCGGGCCGAGGCCAAAAGAACATTTTTAACCCTTACCCAAAGTCAGAGGCTGGGAAAGTCTCATCTTATAAGGCCCCGACACACCAGGCAAACAATAACCGTCGGCCACTGTCACACTTTCGACTGAATACTTTGTGGTGCATTCAAGTGCAACCCTTTCGCAACACGAAACAATGCAACGGTCTGCACCTAATCACCGCTACTTCTGAGTATTTTCTAAATAGTTTAGAGAGTGGATGCGATTCATTTTTCAAGTGTGAATTCAGAACAGAGACTCAGCAGTAGAAAGATAAACACAGAAATGACTCATGCCGTTGGCGCCAGAAGCCTAAGGCCATCGTAGCTCATTTACTCATGACACTACATGCAGCCACGTCAAGTGCACCGAACACACACAACCGAAGGACTTTGATCCCAGACAGTGTTAGCTAACCTCCAGCCACCCTTCAATGGTGAACAGGACGACGGTATCATCTCTCACTTCTCCCTTGTTAGGTTTGTCGGCAGGAGGCCACCTCTCTCCGCTGGCCCGTTTAAAATCTCGTTAGTGGCTAATTAAAAGGCGCTCCCATCTCTTTTTTGCATCGCCTTAATCGAGCTAATTAACCGCAAGCTTAATCTTCTAAGAACGTCACTCCGGTGGCCAACCGAGACCCTGGTTTCCCCCATGAGCCCGAACCAGGATTGTCTGCGGCCCTCCCTCAAGACACAGAGACCCTGATGCAGGAACAGATAGGTAGGTCATCCTCCTCGCTGTCGCTCCAAACTGCTGCCACCTTCTATCCTCCGAATTCTTTCCAAGAAACAGGTTGTGGGGAGAGAGGCAGCGCGGCTAAATGCAGATGCGACATCATTGATCGAGCTCCCAGTTTGGCGAGGGTGTCGCTTTAAGGGCCGTATTGAGCTGTGGTAAATTTGGATTTGCATAGTGGCCCAGGCTGCATTCGTGGGAACTGCACAGCTGCATGGGAAGAAATGTGCACTTTACGGGAGGCGACTGTTACAGCAGAGTCAGAGTGACTCACGTACGCTGTATCAAAATTGGATAAGGAATATTTGTACAATGGAAATCATTATCACGGCCGCTCTGGCTCAGGTACAAATGCCAGCTCCCTCGCGGCTGAAATGGCAAGTGACTTCATTCAGTAAACTCATAACCTGTAACTTTAATCAGTCACAAGAGTCTAGCAGTTTTCCCTCCAACATATGACTCGAGAAAACCAGAACTCATCAGCACTACCATCCTTAAAGCTTTGACTATAATTTTTGACATCAATGCCCTTCATGTAAATACCGAATCTGCCAAATAACTTCCAGGTAAACTGAGAGCTTTAAGCTTGGCTTGACGAGGGCTTCCGCGCTGAGTCTGAACTCAAAGCGACCAACACATTTTTTACATCACAATGCGACGGCTTACCCGGTGGACTGTGTGCTGTTGGTGACCACCTTGAGGCTGGCGGCGTTGCGGATAAGCTTGTCCAGCGTGGCCACGATCTGGGTGAATTTGGGTCGCAGGTTCCTCTCTTTCACCCAGCAGTCCAACATGAGCTGGTGCAGCGCTGTGGGGCAGTCCATGGGTGGGGGCAGTCGATAGTCCTGCTCCACGGCATTTATCACCTGAGGAGGGGTGACAGAGAAATCACAATCACTCTCTAATCGCAGGGGTGCGGTGTGGAGGGGAGGATGGACAACTCAAGGCGAGAGAGACGGGTCGATTGGAAAGAGCGAGCGAGGGAGGATGGAAGAGGATGAATGTGGGAAATGATGTGAGAGTCCGAGATAAACACGAAAAAGGGCTTTAGGGAATCTATAGAAATAAGGGCCAGAGAAAGATTAGCTTTGAGTGGTAGTTGTGAGTGGAAAATGGCTTGTGGACGGTGAAGCAAAAGCGGCTGAAAACTATTACGATCTTAAACGTCTACATTTATGTCTCCTGGTACTGTTTAATGTTGGATATTTCGGCAGAATATAATCTTTAAAATTGTCGGTGAGATAACATCTCACCGGGGTTAAAAAAAAGTAAATCTTCATATCAGCTTACATCTTGATTGCTCATGTCCCAGTACGGCCGCTCGCCGTACGACATCACTTCCCACATGACGATGCCGTAGCTCCACACATCGCTGGCCGAGGTGAACTTCCTGTAGGCGATGGCCTCCGGAGCCGTCCAGCGGATGGGGATTTTCCCGCCCTGTGGATATGCGAATGAGTAGGTGAGCATGAAATACTGGAGGGATGGAGCACAAACACAGAGTCACACACATACAAGAGGAAGAGAGAGGGTGAGAAAAACACTGGCTAAGGGAAACATTGATGCACAACACTTGGGCGCATGCTGCAGAACCCGAAAGCCACGTACACACACACAAGGTTAGTTACACGGTCACAGTAAACGATGTGCACAAACACATGAAGGTATAGGGAACACTTAACGTGCTACAAGCTGTATTTTTCGACATCAGTATATCACCATCACGAAATCTTTCCATACAACTATCATTCTGATTGAACTATAGGCGAGGTGATTGGAGCAGATGCTGAAGTGTCTGTCAAATTAAAAAAAACACTTTCCAATTAATACCATTTCTTCCTGTCAGCATAATTTCCCTCAGTCTTCCTGACATTGCTCTAGGTGTCTTTGCAAAGATTTACACGTTGAAAGTGACTTTTCAATCAGCCGTAATCACTTGTTCTATCCCTCAGCTGGTTTGCATGGAAAAGACGACAACTCTCTTCCTGTTTTGACATGCCAGCAGCCCAGAGGCACGCACAGTAAACTTCGGAATAAAGGCCGGAGGAGGCTGTCTATCTTTATACCAGAGCTCTTGTTCATTTATGACAATTATATTCACTCTCAAAGGGGCCGTTTCTTATGTGCCTTAACCTGCTTTGCCAATTCCACGAATTGTATCGCGTGGAAGGACATTTCACTAATTAGTCGGCTAATGATCTTGTAAAAAATGTCTGTTCCAACCTCAGTGGCAACAAGCGGAAACATGTGTAGGTAAAAATAATTCTATCCTTTTATTGTGACTTCAAAATGTCCCAGAAATCAGCGATAAACATTAATTAAACTGCAGAACAACACAAGCTTAGGTGCATTCTTTCAACTGTTCTTATTCTCCCCACCTGCACCTATCATACACAGTGAGAGGGGAAAAAAAAAAAAAAAAAAAAACTACCAAAAATGTTCATGTCATGTGGGAATAGACCTGACACAGATCTATGTTCTGAATACACTCACACTTGACTTTTTTTCTGGCTAAATTTAACGTAATGGTGATGTATTGATGTTGAAACATTACGCGTAGCACCTTTAAACATTGATTTCAAACATGGGCACACTTAAGACGAACACATTCACACACTTAACGCCCTGACTCACCAGGGAGCTGGTGTAGGTGGGGTCCGTGGGGTCGTCCTCGAGGAAACGAGAGAGCCCGAAATCCGACACCTTACACACCAGATTACTGTTGACCAATATGTTGCGGGCGGCCAAGTCTCTGTGCACGTAGTTCATGTCTGACAGGTACTTCATTCCCGCTGCGATTCCGCGCAGCATGCCGACCAGCTGGATGACGGTGAACTGCCCGTCGTTGAGCTGGAGAAAGAGAAGAGAAATAACGACAGAAGAAATGTGACTGTAGATCAAGGCTGCGGTATCAAAAGAATATGTCGTCTTCTTCACCTGCCTTTATTTTTCCTATAACCCACATCTTTCATCTCCTATCACTTTACACTGTTACGTCCTGCTCCTTTCTACCATCCCCCATTCCTCTCGTCTCTCTATCCCCTCATATCACCCCCTTTTTTCTGGCAGACAATGCATAATGTGACTTTGAGGCAGTGATTCATTGGAGACTGAGCTCTTTTGTAAATGCCACCAACTGCCTGAATGCAGCACTTGTCAGGTACCCATTGTGGGCTCTGCTGCAGAGCTTTAGAAGACATTATGTGGCTCAGAAGAAAAGTGAGACGACTAAAAGCAAGATCAAGCAGATTTGGATAAGGCTTTGCTTAATGTTGCATTATTGATAAAATCACAAAGACGTGTTTTGCAGGGCGTGGCTAACGCAAGAGCTGTTCTTGTGCGTCCCCGTTTCCTCACCCTTAGGAAAGAGTCCAGCGCTCCGTTCTCCATGAACTCGGTCACGATCATCACTGGCCGGCTCTTGGTGACCACGCCCTCCAGACGGATAATGTTGGGGTGGTCGAACTGGCCCATGATGGAAGCCTCGGACAGGAAGTCTCTCCTCTGGCGGTCAGTGTAGCCCACCTTGAGAGTCTTGATGGCCACGATGATCTCCCGGCGCCCGGGCAGCTTGAGGCGACCGCGGCACACCTCCCCAAACTCTCCTGCGAGAGCCCAGGCGAGACAGCCAGAAAAACAGCAAAAAGGAGAGAGAGAGAGAGAAAGAGAGGGGAGAGAGGAATGACGGAAGAGTGGAGGAGAGTGGGGGAAAAGAAGGGAGAGGGGAACAGTTAACTGGTTAGAACCAAGGAGCCAGGGAAGGGTAGCAGGAGGGGTGGGACAGGGGGGACTGCAAGAGAAGCCAGGACTCCAGGCCAGTGTGAAGGGGTGGTGGTGACAGGGGGAGCAAACAGTGACTTTATGCTGTTAAGCTACGGATTATAGGACACATCATGTCGAGTGTGAGACATGATGATGAAATGTGAGAAGACGTAGAGTTGAAAAACTGCAACAACAACAACAAAAAAAAAATGGGTAAAGTATGGCGACAGGGTGAGAGGAGCTCAGGGGGAGAGAGGAGGGAGAGAGTGAGGATCGGGGGGGGTGGTGCTAAGCTTCGGAGTGGCTGGTGAAGCGGGCGCAGGAAGAGGAGAGAGGTGGAGACAGAAGCTTGGGGGTTCTTGGGGTCGCGGACGCTTTACGTTTAGAGTCTACACCAAGCGTGTGCAAGAATGCAAGACAAATTAGACGATGAGAGCAATGTGTGTCAACACAGGTGCACAAGTGATTAAGGGGCGGAAGTCAGGGGAGGAGAGGGTGGGGGGGGGCGGGAGGAATGGAGGGATGGATTGAGGAAGGGGGGGTAGAGGAGGGGAGGGGGACAGGGGAGACAGGGGTTGAGGGTTCGTCACTTTGAGGCGAATGCTGGGAAGCGACGGGTTTCAAGTAGTAGCCTCAGCAGTAGAAGAGCTGTTGTAGTAGTAGTAGCAGTAGTAATGGTAGTAGCAGAAGCAGTAGTAGGAACTCCCATCTCTGCCATCACAACGTCCTCCATTTTGGCTCAGATACAATGCTAAGAAAAATCAACCTCACTTGGCACAGTCCTGCAGCTTTTGAGCAGAGATATTACTATCAAATATATCAAATACATGAAAAAATTTGCTATCTACAACATCAAACGTTGGGGAAGGGTTGTTTCTAAAGGGGGGGTGGGGGGCATTCTTGAAGTGCTAGGAACATGGGTCAAATAAAGTGATCCAGTAGAAGCCCTCTTTAGTAAAGAGGTTCTCAGGACAAGTGGGCAGGGTCAGAGACGGCCAATCCTGGACCAGAAACATTTAACATTTTACGCCCCGTCCAGATGGGATTAATATTGCAGGGGGGTTAGCCTGCTCCTTGGCGAAATTGCTCTGAAGAACACAACACATTCTCCGGGCTGTAAGATAGCCATAACCAATGTGTCCACGTGGTCTTTCAATAACAGTCTATCCTAAACCTAATAATGGGGTCGTGTGAAATTATATCACATCGATGAACTCGAATGAACTCAACTGCTGAGATTTAAAATTGGGATTGGAAACTTAAACTGGGGAACTTCATGAGCTAATACACCTTAAAACACGGCACAAAACACAATAGTGCTGTAATTAATACTGGGACAGATAAGAGAAAAACCACTAACACATGCACTCGCTCAGGATTAAAATGTCCCCAAGAGAAATAAACTCGGTCTGTACGGGGCTGGCATTGTCCGAATGCTGCTTCCATTAGAAATCACAGCTGTTTCATATTTATTTAAACTAAATATATGTCTTTACACAAATCGTCTCTTGTTCCAGGATTGGGCTCTGTTGTTTTTTTTTTAAGACAAATCCACAATCCACCATACAGAAGGTTACACAGCTACTCTAAATGCACAATGGCGTGGTAAACAATGTAAGGTGCTAGGACTGTGACTGTATCTAGTAATGCTTAGAAACACAGGAGAGTGGTGGAGACATCTTTAACAATGTGGAAAAGGTTTTTTTTTTTTTTTTTTTTTTTTTATAAGAGGTGACGAGTGTGGGAGAGGAGGGGGAGCAAGGAGAGGGCCAGTGATGAATTGAGTGAAAGTACCGCTTGGTGTGAAGTCCTCTAACGGTATGGCCTGGAGGTGACTAGCAGTCTTCCCCCTGTAGCTCAGGAGCTTTGGTGGGTTACCTGCGCCAATGACCTCCTCGATCTTCACGCAGGAGACGTCGATCTCCTTGGCGAATTCGCGCACTGCCTCGTTGGGGTCCTCGTAGGTGAAGGGGTCAATGTAGACCTTCATTCCCGGCGTTACTATTGGGGATTCAGTGGCAAGAACAGGAAAGTGAATTTATGGCGTAAAACAAAATTTCTGTAAGTAGAGAAGTATAGAAGTATAGATCAAAGCGAGATCCTTTCTAATAATTTCTGACACTTGGTGGTCAAGCCTGTTCATGTCGTTTGAGCTAGTGGTTGATGATGCTCAGTCACTGCTTGGTTGGTATACAGGGATACTGCTGGAGTTAGAGTGAGAATAATGCAATAAGGAGGCGCATCTCAGCAAAGAGACTTACTGTACTGCTGCAGTTTCTCTGTGTACTCCGACTCTGAGCCGTTTCTCTGCTTTCTGTTGAGAGAGATGAAAAGACGAACTGAGTCACGTGGACGCCACGCTGCATGGTGCAAATACTGGGAAGGAACAAAGGCATGAGGGGAAAACAGATCCTTAATAATGTCTGAAGAGATGCAGCCACACTACAATGTGTCTCGGCGAAGACGTGTTGTTTTTTGGTGTTTTTTTTTTTTTTTTTTTGGTATTGTAGGCGAGGGATACGCTGTAGATAAAGATTGGATCAATGTCTGGTGGTGGAATGAGTCATCCTGGGGACTGTAACGCGAGACCAAACAAAAGGATGTCGCACCATTGTTTGAAGAGGAGAGCGAGAGCCATTCGCTCTTGGTGCCACCAAAACGAGCAGCTGAGACAAAAGCAGACTCAAACAGCAAGCTCAGCTATCTCGCCTTCCTCGCCCCACAGACATCGCACTGTTCATTTCAATTCCGTCTGCCTCTTATTTTCTTCTTATGGGCCCTCTGTTTTTCAGCCGTCTCTCCCCTGTCTTGTGTTCTCTTTTACCCATGTGTCTCTGTTTCTGTATTCTCATCTTCCTCCATGTGTCCCTTCTGCACCGGGGGGGAGGCATGAAGACGATGACAGAGCGAGGGGGCTGGGTGGCTGAAATAACATGTTAATGTGCTTCCTTTGTTGTCTAACCAGTAACCAGGGCAATAATACCCGATGGTGATTTGCATCTTATTTCAAATTCTAATTCGGTTCCGGAATATGCCGAAGCTCAGTGTTTTGTATTATTACTATTTTTTTTTTCTTCTTCTTCTTCTTCTGTGGCAGTCTGAGCAGCGGCTGAGCCAAGACCCTAAGAGAGACACAATGTAGCGGTGTGAAAATAGAAGAGAACGAAGAGGCAGGCGGGAGAAGGAGAGGAGGGGGAGCCAGGGAGATTATTATTCAGTCTAGCGTGACCGATGCCCACGCTTGTCAGCCACTGCCTGAACTAGCTAGTGGAGGGAGCCCAGTGGGCGCCAGTCAGCGCTGGGTGCCAACCTTTCACACACATATATACACACGAACTGCATTTGCTGCTTGACAAATGAGTGGTATAAGGATAAACGAGTGTGGTTAGACCCAGCTGATGCAGTGTCAGACTTTTTGAAAGGTCTGAGCAGCAGCTCGCATCCTCCCAGTCAATTGGACCCAGCAGACAGGGGCGCATCTGGGTTCTTTGTGGTCGGGCAACCGCACAGTTGATTCTGAGTGCTTGGGCCACGAGGGCAGGCCTATCAGGCCCAGCAGCTGCTCCACCATGCTGTGTCCAGCGAGCAAAGTAGCATTTTGGCCAAAGCTGTTTACTGCTCACAGATTCAGAGGGCTAATCTGGCATTCAGTGGCCTCACAGGTGGCTGAGCAATCCACTGGGACTGTTGTGGTTTGGAGGACATGCAAACAAAGTTGACATTTGAAGCTATTGCAGTTTTTTTTTCATCTTGAAGAAAAAAAACTATTTTCCACAAATGTGTCTTTAAGTCCTCATAGAGCTGACAAGACAAAAGTACATGTGTCGCTGTCATTCACCATCGCTACCTGAGTTGCTCATGCTCATCTTTCACGCACTCTGACTTTTTGAGAGCATGGCTAAGGAGCTGTGTTCTGACCTGAGGCAGACAATGGCGATGACCACAACTGCAATGATGAACACCAAGGCGGTGGTGGCTGATCCCACGATGAGTGGCAGCTTCTCCTGCCATGACTTTGGAGGGTCGGCTTTAGGGGCAGAAGAAAAAAAAGTGGTTACTTGGAGAACTTGTCACAAACACACACCCACACTAGCTGAAGTCCATGTGTGTAGCTGAAGGCTGTTGCCACTCTGTGTGTTCTGCCAAACATCTGTGAAGCACGCCCTCGCGTTCCTCAGGCAGTATAAAGCCAAGTAAAAAATGTGCAACCAATATATGCATTTATAAAGACTATTCTGTTCATTTACTTTGTCTTTGATTATGTCTTGTATGTATGTCTTTTGACATACTTTGATTTGTATAGTGTGGACTGAGAATGAAGGTGATACCTTGACTGATGGCAAAAAAAAATGGTAGATTGTCACCACATCCTAAGTCAATTTCTCTACAAGGATTTCACATGATAAATAGGCCTTATGGCTTCTGGCTCTTTAAGCTTTTGAGCCTCCATTATGCTCAGAAGCTTATGCACAGCACTATTATAGAGGTACTGCTGCTAAGCCACAAATATCTCAATATATCCCTTGGTAATGAAGAAGGTACAAGGGTAACGTACTTTGCAGGTTGGTGCTGAAGTCGGCCGGGCTGCTGTAACGGCCGTAACCGGCCACAGTCCGGGCACGGACCTGCACCACATAGGGTGTACCAGCCCTGAGGCCTTCAATGCGGGCATTGCTCCGCTGGGCAGTCATGGTATGGGCGATGGCCTCACCCTGATCCTGCAGGGACAAAGACAGTCAGTGATGAAAACAATACCATTCATTACTCCCCTCTGATGCCCTAAACTCCCTGGCGTGCCTGACCAATCTATCCATACAGACGGCTGAGAAAAATATGGAGACAAGAGCGACAGAGAGAGAAATGAAGAGAGACAGATTGAAGCTGGTGTGTTAATCCAACGGGCGAACGACAAGACAACAAACAGAGCTGCAATACACTGAGTCCCTTTGTTCTCTCCCAGAGGCAAATCACGGCCCTCTGGGCCCCTGGAAGAAACAGAAAACTCTCTAATGCATAGATTGAGAAAGGATGGGGGATATGAGGGAGGGCAAGAGGGAGAGATAGAATTAGGGGTACAGAAAAGGGCAGAGCATAATAGAAATATGGGAAAGGATTGAGAGGAAAGAAAGAGAAAAGGGAAGGAGGGATAGAGGGGAATAAGTAGGGGAGGATGAACACACAAGCTAATATTGGAAATGGTGTCTTGCCTCACTGCGGCCATGTGTTTATCAGCAGAGGCATTGTTTTGCACATTTACAGAAACACAGATGAAACAGAGACCATGCATGTCAATGAAATTGGATTGAATTAGAGGCGTTGACTTACATTGCTGCTTACCTTCTCATGGTACTTAATCTCATAATCCAGAATGATTCCGTTGGGTTTCTCTGGAGGCAGCCAGGACAGGCTCATGGTGCTCGCCGAGGCCGCCATCAGGTGAACTGTGGGCACTGCAGACGGAGCTGCACAGGGCAAAAAACAAATAGAGGAAAATCCAATTCATTTATCGTTTTTTTTCTGTTTTTATGTCTTTTCAAGCTCTATGCCCTTTGTGTGTCCACAGAAGCCCAAACACAAAGTCTTCGGCTGAGCGCTTTGTGCAAGGCTTTGGCTAATAGTTAGTATGCAGAACCATTCCCCACTAATGCTCAAATTCTCCCACCCAGAGTCCTCGGGGAGCGAGAGGGGATGTCTAATTCTCCTGTGACAAGAGAATCACATTGCAAAAACTGATGGATAAGTCTCTGGTACATGCAGTTCCCCCACCATACACCGACTGTTGGCAAGCTTAGACACAAGCACGCACACACGGACGGCGACTTGTCACACTTTTAACCGCCCGCTTAACTACTGTTGCGCTTTCGCTCCAAACTTTGGAGGAAGCCATGTCCTTCTCTGTTTTCGGAGCCTTCTTTTGTAAGAGATCATGAGCACTATTTGCTATACGCGTACACGTTCTGTTACCACACCAGCAAATGTGCGCGGCACTGTATAGATTGCTCCATTTACGTAATGGGCACACAATTACACAAATAGAGATGCGTGCGTTGCTCCTCACTCTCACATAAGAGTTTAAAACACACTTGCACTCCACCCACCTGAGCTTTTCATGCTTTGTTCACATATGCCTATTAATGGCCAAGTGTGTGTCTGCCTCTCCTGTCTCTCTTTCCTCTTTTTTTTTTTAAACTTCAGGCTTGCTCTGTGCCTCTGACTCACTCACTCACTCACTCTCCTCCCAGTCTACTCCATTACTTTTGTTTCATAACTTCAACTGTCTACCTTCTCCTCATAAATGTTCCTTTGCTCGTTCCTGTGCTCCCACAATCGCCCTCGCTCATTTCCCCCCGTCCTCTTCAGCTCTTCGCTTCCCCTCTTCACTTTTCATCACCGTATGCCTCCATCTCTGCTCTGTCTCAGTGCTCTTTCTTCCTTCCTTCCTTCAAGCTTTTTAATCCCCCTTTTTTTTTTTTACCTCTTTGAAGGGGGAGGTCCTCGCATTTCCTTTCTCCCTCTGCTGCCTGTGTTTCGGGCCAGACATCCTTCTGTTACTCTCTCTCTTCAAACCTGCCTTATTCCCTCCCATGGCAGCCCCATCCGCCCAGTCCCTCCACGTCTCTCTTTCTCCCCCAGAAGACAATGCTTCCTAGACAGATCCCCTGGTTACTCCAGCCAGGGGATTAGGGGCCCTCCTCTGGGAGAAGACGTTGCAGTAACCATGGAGGTGGCCTCCAGGGCTTATCACCGCCCTAGTATTTATTTTGCTTCTTAAAAGGTGAATGCACATGCAGGGATGGTCTTGGGACTATACCAGGGGGATAATCTGATCACAGTTGATGCTCTGTTGCCCCCCTCCTGTCCATTCACCTCTCTTTATCTGCCCTACCGAGCTCAAGCACCCACGAATGGACAGTGGTCCCTGTCAGCCCAATGCTGGACCCCTCACAAAACAAAAAGGCCCTCACTCGGGGGACCTTTGGGTCCTCGTTCCACAAACAGAAGGCATTCCTTAAAACTTTTAGAAGCAGGAACACTAGGTTAGAGGTGAGGTGGACAAGGCCACAGAGAGACGAAAGAGATGATGGGGAAGCTAGGGATAATCCTCGGTGTTGTCACAGCCTGCAGAAGTTTAACATAGCGACTGAACACATCCAAGGCACAACTTATGAGCCCTGGGAGATCTTCAACAAAGAGACCAACTCAAGAACAGAAGCGTAGAGTAAGCTCAGTGGCACTGGAATGTACTGAGTTCATTTGAGGTAAACTGAACCAACTGAGCTAAACTAAAAAAGGTCTGCTGTATCCATCTACCCACTGACCAACTCGTGCACTCCTCCTATTCTTTTAATTCATAATCACAAACCCTTACATTTAATTTACACGCACGTCTTGTTATACGGACCACATGCAGCTTTTAATTACTACCATTAGTTATTCTTGATCAGCTGGGTTTGAGTCTTCTGAACCAATAAAATTTCATTTCAGCACTGATTGCTATATTGGCCTAGTTACTGTTGTTGCTGTGGGCTGGAGGAGCGGTGGGTTGGAAGCAGTGGGCAGCGAGAATACTGAGGGTTCAACACTTTGAATACGCACTGCCTCGCTATTGCTATTTGCAGCAGTGTTAGTACAGAGCAGGGTGTGGGCGTGTGAAAAAGGTCCCTTTCTAAGCTCATTCAGAAGAATGTCTTCCTTCTCAATCCCTTTTCAAAGGGAAAATATGTAACATACTCCTACATGCATACAAGGAATTGATCTCTACTTCTTATGCACCGAACATACTCGCTGACACTCTCTTTGTGTCTTTCCCCAAGTCGCTGAAAGTTGGCAGTGCCTACAAGTTCGGGACTGATCTCTGACAGGCTGCCACGAGGCTGCAGCTGAACTTACCGGCCTGATTGGTGGTGATGTTCACAGTCGAGAACTGAGGCGTGTAGGGGCTCTTGTTGGACACGCCGTTGACCGCCTGGATCTCAAAGCTGTACTGCGTGTGCGCTTGCAGGTTGCGGACGGTCACGCGGCGCTGGGTCAGGCCGAGGTGGCGCGGCGAGATGTCGACGTTGTCGTCACACCGCGAGCACATTCCCCGCTCGGGCAGGCACTTCTTACAGATGACGTTGTAGAAGATGTCGTCGCGGCTGCCCATCTCACGAGGCTCGCTCCATTCCAGCACGAGCGAGGTCTCGTTCACACTTGAGATGACATTGCGCGGCGCGGAGGGAACAGCTGCGGGAGGAAGGCAGAGTGTGGATGAGATGAGGAAAACAGGTTTGGATTGAGAAGGAATTTAATTTCCATGCACAATAGGTGTAAAGAAATTTGCCTCGGTGACAGCACAGAGACAGGCTGACAATAGACACAGACTTTTATTGCAAAACACAGTTTACATATCATTATACACACACGAACATTCATTATTCCATAGCTACTATCAGCGCAATTCATGACCCAAGATTTTCCCGTGTGCTGTTGTATTAGGACATTTGTCATGCATTAACAAGACCATTTTTTTCCCCCCTCACATAACTGATCCAGCAGTTCTTCAGAGAAAGAGAAAAAAAAAAAAAAAGACAGGAGTTCAAATTTGAATTGCATGCTCATTTCCACTGCGTGTCTGCTTGTGTGTGTGTGCGCAAAATGCTGGGGGGGACGAGCGAGACAAACTATTGGCAGAGCCTCGGCAATTCTTATCCAATTACCGGAGCCTTATCTCTCACTGCACTGTGGGAGAATCAGCCCCCCAACCCAGCAACAGAAAAAAAAGGAGCTTCTTCTCTCTTCAGTTGCGAATGAATTAGCTCCTGCGCCTGAGCTGTTTTTTCCTCTGCTGCCAGTCTGTAAAGGGGTGTCAGCACTGACAAACAGATAGACTTCATGGGGAGGCGGGGGAGGGGTGTGATGATAAAGTTGTGGATAACACTGGGAAAGCAAGCAGAATGTTTGCCAACCGTGTGGTGTGATGGGAACGCGCTTCCCGAGGGGGGGTTATCAGGACTTTTTTCAGTGCCTACCAATTCGTTTGATTACTGTTGGAGTAAGAGGTATTAACCTATTTCTGCATTTTAAAAAGGTTTTGTCAAAAGGATGGCAGCAATAGCATTTCTCATTATCACTTTCAAACGTGCTGATGTGATGGAGTCAGTTGAAAGCAGCCTTTACTTACTGGTGCAAGGGGAGTCTGGAGAGTCTGTGTCTGAGCGGTAGAAACCATTTCGACAGGAGCAAACGCTGGACGCCCCTGAGCTGGCACGGCTGTTGGCTGGGCAGGGCAGGCAGAGGCTGTCTCCCTGCTTGAACTTGAAGGTGCCCGGGCTGCAAGCTGATGGCAAAAGAGAGAGAGAGAGAGAGGAAAAAAAAAAAACGGTTTAGAAAGTGGCCACAGAGCGGTCGAAGGGATCGTATGTTACATTTTTAGTTTGAACTATTTCTTGCTTCATTTATATTAGATCTGTGTGAGTCACATTTTCCGAACGGGCAGTCGGCCACTCTCCCTCTTGGAATGAAAATACAAAATTCAACCCTAATCCCTAGCTTTAGCATGCGAGCGTTCACAACAGGATGTGATGTCTTAACTATGGCGGATAATTTTATGGTCACATACCCCGCTTTTGAAACACTGTTCCAGCTCACTGGTAAAAAAAAAAACAAAAAAAAAAGACTCAAACGTCTCATTTGATGTGTTAAGCATGTGTTTGTTTATGTACATGTGTGCATATGAATATGATTTGTTTTTGTCCCCCCCTCCCCAGTCCCACATGTTCCACTTTACCCTCAGTTATAGAGAGTTCATTTTCGGCGATGGAAAGGGAGAGGGGTATTTGAGCAGCATGTAGCTGTTTGCATAAACCCATGCTCACACAAGGAGACTTGTCAACCCAAATTACATACACGACCCTCAGAGTTGAGACGACGGCATGTTGCTTTCATCTCGAGTCAGTCTTTTTATGAAATGCATATAAACATACACACAGAGGATCAGACAGGAACACATAACACATACCGATGTATACACAAACATGGGTTTGTGCACCACTGTCCACACACACACAGACACACACACACACACACACCATCGTGGCCTCAAGTAACTTCAGTGTGCTCAAGAGTAAAGAGGCTTTTCTCAAAAAAAAAAAAAAAAAATGTCTGCATCACTCTCTTTAAGATCTCTCTTGGTGCAAAACTATGCACAACTAACTTCAGCGTAGTGTTAACTAGACCAGTTGTTCATTAGCAAAGCCCAGTCAATCAGATGAAAACACTGCTAGCCTTTGTCAATGCCCTGCCTCCATTTATAGCAGCCATTTGGACGTTTATAACTCAGGTGATAAGCTCCAGACGAATGGGGAAACACTGACAGCGGCACTGTGATCCAGAACCCTTTGGCAGGCTCCATATCTTTGATAAACTGTCTCGTTAAAAGATGAATGAGTTTGCCGCAGTGCTTAATAAAAAAAAAAAAAAAAAAAAAAGACGAAAGCAGGTAAGAAAGGCAAAGTTTACAGGGGCCAGTTGATTAGCTGACCCACTAGTGCGTTGGGCTCGTCAATGTCAAGGACACGCCGCTGCGTATGTCCCTCCGAATGACAATTATCACCACGGCTCCTGTGTTTGCTTTCTCGCTCCCGGGCCGAAAACAACCGAGGTTGGAGGTCGAACCCACAGCAGAGCACTTCCTGCTCCCTGCTGCTTTTCTCGTCTCGCAAAGTTCAATATTAGCACAAAGCCACCAGTTGACTGGGCCGTGTACATTAGCGCTGAGTGTATTTGTTCTTCCACCATTAATCAGAGTCATCCACACCACTGGCAAACAGGAAGTACTGCTTGATAAACAGATAAGAAACGACCTCGGGCTTTAGCAGGTGAGAGAGCGCCTCCTTCGACTCGCAGTCACGACCCGCGCAAGATCATCTGAGTTCATGTAAACTGCGAGCTGTTCCTCAACTCGCAAGGGATGACTATTGGTTTTTGAACATGTTCGCCTAACGAAAGATCTTGAGGGAGCATGCTCATTAAAAGCAGCTCTTTTTTTTTTGCGTGTAAGGGAAGGGCTGAAAATGCTGATCAATCACTTCCAGTGAGTAAAGGGGTCATCCGCTCACTTTTATCCATTTTCCCCTCAGAGGAAACAACTAAAGAAGGAGGAAGAAAGGGAGACAAGGGGCTAGAGAATAGGGGAGGGAGAGGTGGAAGAGGTGGAGGCATAGAAAATGCTAATCCTGCAGGCACTTTTTCCCCCCCCTTCTTCCCCACTCCCCTGTGTCTTATCCTCTCATGCAGAACATAGAGCTTAAGGAACTGATTAGAATGTATGCTGAAATTGGAAAGTGTGGAGCATGAAGAGAAAAAAAAAAAAGTAAAGAATATCGGGGGTGAAAAATGTGCAGCAAATGGGTGGAAAAGCAAAAAAGAAAAAAAAAATGAGGGGGGGGGCTTATTGGTTAATATTAATGCAGACACCTTTACTGTAACACTGGTGGGGTGTTAATGAGAGCAACGGCCTTCGGATTCGGGAGGGGAAGGAGCGGTAGGTGCAGAGGAGGGGAGCTGGAGGAGACGCTGTGTGTTGGAACGAGGACGGAAAAAGGGAAGAGTCATGGCAAATAGATGAGCACGGAGTGGACCTGAGGAGTGGTGATGTGGGGAGAGAAAAGGTAGAAGAAGAAGGAGAAGAGAAGAAGACGAAGAAGAAGAAGAAGAAACAGAGGGGGAGATTTATCCCTTGTGGTTCCCAGTGAAGCTTGATTAGAGAACATTTTATCAGGGCCTGGTCACCAGGGCTTTAACCTTGAGCTGCCAGGAACAAACAAATGAGTTTCTAACAACACACACACACACACACACACACACACACACACACACACACCATGCTTTAGATTTACAGTGGCCTCTCACACACACACTCCCCCTTCTAAAAATGAGCACACATTCAATATTTAGGGGCTACCAGAAGCCGCCAGTGTAAAGTATTCGCTCACTCTCCTGATCACCAGCACGGGGTGAACAAAAGGTACGAACGAGCCCAGCTGAGTGAGGACGCCTGGCGAACCATACATAAACTGTTCGCAGACACCTCAAGCTCAACCCCGCTGATCAATAACTCTGCTAGCCTCTCTCTCTCGCTCTTTCTCCTTCTCTCTCCGTGGTCTCCATTTGACCTGTGCATCCTAAGCCTAATTTTACGCCCCCGTACCCCCTCAACACGTAGGCGCATTTTTCCATTTATCCTCCCCTCTCCTCCCGCTGTCGCCTGCACTCCATTTTAGCCGAGACCTTGCTGGTTAAATTCACCTTGCTCTCAACCTCTGTGAACCCGTCATGTTTTCCATCAGACCTGAAACCATCACCGAGCCTCGCCCCAGCTCTCAGAGACGGACAGCCTCTCTCGCATTTCCATTTATTCGGCGACCAGCTGCCAGGCAAAAGTGAGGTCAGAGGAGTGAGCAGCCGCCTGCTGGCATTATCATTGAGTGTGTGTTATTCTACCTTGGATTAATGTGTCAAAGAATACAAGGCAAATAAATGGCTCATAATAACACGGCAGCTGGGCAATCTAGTGATAGAGGCAGTAACCTGTGGCCGACACAATACCCAGTCAATCTCGCCAACAATCAGTGCATGTCCACGTCCAGATGGATCGTCCTTCAGCAAGACTCTGACCCCTTCCTACTCGCTCATTGTAATTCACCCAGCATAGAACCGTCAGATACTCTGTGCCTAAAATGCAAATGCATCTTTTCGTAGCAGAAATAATGTGATACATTATTGATCGCCATTGGGAAATCCCCACCCCCACCTCCACCAACCCCACCATCATCTTCCAGGAAGGTAAGACTGTGGATTAAGCAACAAAATAACTTGCTGCTCTGTTTGTAAAAAAAAAAAATAAATAAATAAATCCCTGACTTGCTCAGGCCAACACAAGGCTTAAAGCTTGTGTACACTATTAAAGTCTGTCTCTCTGACCCGCCAGATTAAAGATCACAAACAACTGAGTGATAAAGTCCGGGACTGTCCCGAAACATCTGCTGTGGAAACACTCACCTTGACATTGGGTTTCTTTCATGGCTGGTTCAAAACCGGCCGAGCAGGTGCAGGCTCCTACGGGAACCATCCACTCGCCATCCCCGTTGCAATAAAGCTTAAGCGGCACGGACACCTCCACGGCGTTGGGGACACAAGTTCCCGGCGCGATGACCAAGGACGTTGCCTCAGCCCCAGTTGCCGTCTCTGGGAAGACGGCAAAGTTGGCAATGGTGGTGGAGCACTTTTTATAAAAGACCCTAACTGAGATGAGCGACATGCAAGCGCCAAGGTCCTGGAAGGCCAAGTAGAACCCGGCTTTGGACAACGGCCCGAAACTTCGGACTTTTGTGTTTACCCGTCCAGACTCGAGCATGGAAAAGCTCTCATCTGGGGCAATAGTGTCCACCTTCACGTACGGGTTCTCCATCCAGAAAGGGCTGGTGGCGGTGGCTGAGTCTGAGTCGGACTCGTAGTAGAAGAGGTTGAAGGTCTCTTTGCAGGATCCTGGGATGTTAGGGATGCTGTTGCAGTCGCGCACTGTGAATTTCATCTCCACATATACGCGCAGCACATCCTTTCGCGGGATGAAGTCACTGCGTAGCCAGTTGTTCTGGTTGAGCTCACGGACATTGCAGACTTGGTACGTCCTGATGGGGTTCATGGCGTCATCGTAGCCGCTCACCTCTTCCCACTGAAGGCAGAGCAGAAGAAAAACATAAACCGGTTAGAGGCTGTTAATGTTTGCTGATATCTTTGACAGACGACTGCATTGCGCCATAATACATTCAGTCGCTTTGCATGGCAAAGAAAGAACGAGACAAAAAAAGTAAAGGGCAGAGGTTAAGACCTCGAGAGAAAGAAGCATGGGTGTTTTTTCATCGCTCGCCGTGTGTTTTCAATTACATTCCCTTGCCTTTGCCACGCTACGCCTTTCATCACTGGTTAGTGTAGCGAAAAGCCAGGGACAAGGACTGCAGATTCATCACAATTACAGCAACCTGTCACCTCCTCGCCACCAGAGCCACCATGGAATGTTTACCTCATATCTGTTTGGAAGTAGCAGCCACATTGCTTCACAACCAATTACGCTTCAATTACAGAGCAATGATCGCAACGTCCTCTAATAAAGACGGGGGGAAAAGGCGCCGGTTAACCTTCATGCTTTTCTGTTTTTACACTCCTCAACATCTTTCAATGCTACTACATTACCCAGGGGGTGAATTACTCCGGATAAAATGGGATTAAATTTTCTAAACTTTGATTACCAGCTTCATTAAGTGAGCGCAAGCAAACTAGACTGCAAAAGCGTTGCTGCGAGACACTGTAATCTAATGCATTTTTCAATCTCGAATGAGGACACCGCGATTAAATCATTTGACTTCAAATAGCGATTCCTGTGTGTATAATATATCTTTGTGCGTGCGAGTGTGTGCTGAGGGATCTGCTCCCCTTTTCCCTATCAGACGAGTGCATTTATTTTGTAGCTAATCCAAGGCCCGGCAAGTTTATTTTGCATAGCACCCTTCAGATTCGAAGGCAATTCAAAGTGTTTTGCATAAGGCATGGCAATGCATTAAAGCATTTAAAAGACAATGAGGAGGGAAATTAAATAGAAAGTAGACAAAGGAGTAAGAGTACGTCTTTGAATGACTGTTTTCGGACTTTCTACCTAAATCCGTGAGATTGAACCTGTGACCTCCTGATTACAGGATGGTCTTCCACATCACTCACACCCCTCCTGCCAATTTAAATGCCAAGACACATCCACAGTAAAATTAAATGTCTATGGTTGCACTCCCGGGACCGAAGTTTGCGGCCGAACATTTGGCTGTCTCGAAACCCTGGCATAAAGGCACCAATTTGTTCCCCGGGAGCCAGTTGTTTCCATTTGAGCTGTGAGCATCTTAATTAAGGCTGTGATATGGATGTGGTGGAGACAAGGCAATTCATCCAAGACCCCGGAGGCCATGAGGCAGAGAGGGAGAATGGGCGTAGCTCGGCCGTGGCATTAAAACGATGGCCCGACCAGAGCGGGAGAGAAGGAAGCGACCGGAGGGAAATCGATAATCGCCAGCCAGGTCAATGAGACGGCTAAAAGCATGAAGTGTCAATGGGTATTTAGTTTAGTGTAATAAATCACCCACTGCAAAAGAGCGACGCAGCCAAGTGTTTGTGGGTGTGTGTGTGTGTGTGTGTTTGCTTAAATGCGCGAGCCTGTCTGCCTGGGTGTGTACTCACTTTGTTTTGGTATATGTGTGTTGGTGTGTGTCTCTGTTTTGGTATGCGTGTGTTTAGAGAGAGGTCGTCCCCCCTGAGACGCACACCAGCGGCCAAACACTCGGAGCACCCGCTTACCAAGCCTGAATGAATTAAGTAGGTCATGTGAAAAAGGGTCAAGTTTCTCGGCATCGATTTCCAACATGATGGATTGTTATGCAAGATTTGCGATCCACTCCCTTTTTCTCTCCCGTCCTCCCCAATCAAAGCTTTGCATTTTACATTCAGATGACAGTGAACAATGGCCTCCGCCACGCACCGTCGCCCACCTTGAAGGTCCAAAGCACTGCTGGAAAAATACGTTTTCGCAACATTTTGGCAAAAGGTGAGTATAGAGTGAGAAAGCAGGTTATACTGAAGAAACTCCTGAAGACTGTAATACTTCTTTTTCATTCTTCAGCCTTGAATTTATGGTGAACAATAGCAATCCCGATGCCAGCTTTAATTAACCTCTTAACATCTGGATTATGTCCTCAGCAGGAACAGGTGCAACCTGCAGTCATTCCTGGGTAAAACGACTCTGCAATATTTGTCGCTTTCAGCTCTGATTGGCAGCGATGGGAACATGACACCCGGACGGACACGGTAACGTGCGCCCCTTTTTGGCACGATGATCTGATGTGTTGTCATCTAGGCCACAAATCAGTCAGTGATTGGTTTGAAAGTGAGGCTGAAGTAAAGCACATAAACAACATGGTGACTGGTCTCCATATTGCTTTCTACTGGATGGTTTTCCATGTGCCTGTGATCAATCAGTTGACTCCTACACGCTAACTTTGGTATAAAAGAGGTATTTGATAGACTACTATTACTACTTTAACTGAAATGTGCTCTTCGAGGCTTACTTTAAGGACATTTCAGCTTGTTCATAACATGTTTTGGCATGCTGGGGGTCTGTGAAGCAGGCAGAGAGATGATAACAATGGTTATTATCTCCACAAGCAGACTAACTTTGTATATTGTTACCAGTGTATAAGGTTATGGAAAACCCTGTGGGTGTCATTCCATGTCTGAGAGGAGCCCTGCTATAAAGTGGAATTCCCCCTGCATCACCCATCTGGTTTGGAAGATAAATGATATGGTATATGGGCAAAAAAAATGTAGATGTAGAGAAAATTGGAAATCTAAGCAAGAAGACAAGTGCAGCTTGTGATGGGCGTTGACATGCACACAGACACACAGACACACACACACACACACACACACTTGAATACAGACACGCTACAGGCCATACAGACAGATGCAGACAGTGTGACTGAGAAATACACAAACACACACAACATGGGGCTTGAATGCCTATATCAATAATTGAACGTGCTCCTACAGGCTGAAATTCGCAAATGGCTCTCACACCTACCTTTCACACCGAGAGTGGTGTCATTAGTAGTGGCACCTATACGCCGATTGCCTCCGAATCCACTGTCACAAATAGACACAGCCTACGTTCCCTGTTTGTCGCTGTATGTCTGCTGCTTTATCTGTTTATGTGTTGTGCAAGACGGAGATGCTGTGACTCAGACTTGGCTGGACAGCATCCCTGGGAGAGAGTGTGGAGACTGTTTTTGGAGTGGGTTTATTTCAAAGATTTTTTTTTCTTAGAAATCGATTTCTTTCTCCCTCTCTCTCTCTATTTTTCTCTCATATGCAGTCTGCCTCTGTCTGTATGGACTGGATTTTTTTACTTAATCTCTCGTCGCTCCCCCCTTTACCTCCTACCCTGTTTCATCATTTTCTTCTTTGTTTGTCCTCCCAGCCGCCGTATCGGTTCCTCTTTAACGCTCATTACCCCGTAACCAAAACACGAGCTGCGGAGGACCCCGCAGCACACGTAGGACACATTGTGCATAAAGACAAAAAGGAGCCAACAGAGAGGATTGACTTTTTTTGTGGGAGGGAAAAATAAAAGGAGGAGAAACATAAAGGGTGAAGAGATAACTCTGGGACAACCGCCGTCTGTGGCACATTCTGCTGCAAAGCACAAACCAAAAAAAGGGAGTGGAGAATCTCATTTCCAGGCTTTGGGGTGGTAATGGGGAGTGCAAATGGCTCTCCACTGTATGTATACATCTTGAAAAGGAGCATCTGTTGAGGGGTTTGCACGGAAAAGAAACAGGGAGGCGTTTTTTATTTATTTATTTTTTTTTTGGGGTGCCTGTGCCATTCTGCACGGGGCCGGTGGGAGCGTCGCTGCTGTATTGTCGCCTAATGAGGAGGAGGGGGGGAGAGGGAGGCGGAGGAAGATGGACGGACAGGAGGAGTGCATGAAAGGCTGAGGTGGCTACTGTGTCTGGCTTCATTAGTGCTTAGTTACTTGGAAGTAAAAGGAAGGTGGCGAATACCGAGGGGTGGGCGACTTCCAACAGCTGGGGCGGAATCTCCCTGCAGAAAACAAAATATAAAAAAAAAAAAAAAAAAAAAAAGGGCCCCAACTTGCAAAACACAAGGGCCAAGTCAGAGAGGCCACACAAAGGCGATGGGGGGGGGAGTGCCGGGGGTCTTTGAAGTATCGCCGAGGAGGGGTCAAGACTCTTTCTGCTCCTCTTTGGGCCATTGTGGAGACCACATGGGAAAGCAAGACGAGGCTGTCACTTGCACTTTGTGTGCGGGAGATTTGGATGCCTGGGCGTGCAACGGGTCACCGCCACGAAATATTTCAACGTTTTAAGGGGTTAGCTCACGAGGAAGCTACCGTTTTTTTCACATGTTCTAAGGGCGGCGATGCAAAAGAACTGGGGGAACATCTGTGACTGGGCGGGTCGGTGAAATTGGATTGCAGTGTATCTTTTTCTGCTCACTAAGAGGCGCATCCTGTCCAACCCTTAAAACACATCCCGCCGTGTGACTTGATGATGAAAGGGTCGAGGAATCTCCAGCTTCCGAGAGCCGTGCCGTTTACTCCGGGGGCACAATCATCTGTGTTAATAAATCAGTCGCGTTCCACCAAAAACACACACACACACACACACACACACACACACGCTGCTCAGTAAACTCACCCCGGTCTCAGGGTGGGCAGTCCAGGCTAATTCTGTCGTGGCCCACTTCGTGTCCATCAGCGTCTCTGTAAACACAAGCAGAAAGAAAACAACCAGGTCAGACACAAAGAGGGACGGGGGGTGCGGAGGACATCAATAGAAACTTTCAATAGTTTTACAACAGTGTCATAAAGCGCGTTCTGCGGGCGAGATAAGGCGCTTTGACCACATTTGTTCCCAGATAACAGGGTTGAATTACTCAGTGACAGAAAAGCGCGGGCTCCGAGCGATATTAGATTCAATTAGACAGAGGCGTGCTGTACGCCCGCATGTGACAGGAAGACCGGGAGACGGCGGGAGAGCACGGCGGAGATCTATGTGGGTGATCCGCGAGGTATTGTGTGACATTTTATTGCAGCCTCCTTGTCTGGCTAATTAGTCTCAATTAGACGTTTGCTTTTATACGGAGGGTGGGGAGGAAACAACGGCGGGTCTCGCTGAGAAAACGGTTCCGCTTCCCACAGGGCGCTGCGAGACACTCACACACACACGCACACACATGATAAGTAACAGGTTGTAAAACTCCAGAAGATATATAACCCAACAGAAGGCTTGAATGGAGAGCGGGTTATAAAGTGAGGGGGGTCACAAAAGAGAAGCTCTTGAGCAGAGCGGAGGTCAACACACTTCAATTGGATTCACTTTCTGTCAATACTTGAAGTTTGCCTTTCCCTCTAACGCTTGTCTCCTGGCGCACGCATGCACACAAAACGCCCCAGAATGGGTTCTCCTGCAAAACCCTTTTCCTCCCCGCCACTTTTCCGCTCTCTTGTTTCCACTGCGAGATGCCAGCTTCGTGAGAGCTGGGGGGGGGAAGAGGACTATAAATGTCGAATCTTTTACTACCTGGCGCTCAGGGCGCAGTATGCAGCCACCGTTATTATCTCAACCGCTGTGCTGTTCTACAAGATAGTAAAAGATGATGAAACGGCAGTGTGAGAAAGAGGGAGCCTGCACTGTCCCTGGTCATGGAAGGAAGTGTGAGACGTTCAGGTGCAGGGGAGGAACCCGGAGATGCCTGACTTTGCGACTCTGCCACCGTCTCTGAGCTTCTCCCTCTTTCATCCTCCGAAACAAAAATTTGCACGGCAAGCCGGGACCTGGGAGCAAGATGACAGAGTGAGCTCTAGGATTTCACCATCCTTTCTCCAGATACCTGCTGCCGTCACTGCTGCATGACAGGAGCACCAGCTGTGACGAATGCAAACACCCTCGAACTCGGGGACCTCTTGTGAGTTATGCCTGGCTCTGTAGAGAGGACGTGCTCCTGCAGTAGGGAATTCCCACTGAATTCCACCCCCTCATGCTTTGAGTGACACTGTCTCTGACATGTGTACGTGCCTTCACGACTTCCAAGAAGGTTCCTTGCTTCCCCGCGCAAAAAAAACAAAAAAACAATCAGATTTCAAATGTAGCTTTGGCTTGTTGGCCTCGGGCAAAATGGTCTGGAGGCGTCACCTTTCACAGAACTGTCTCTCAGCTCGCAAACACTCCTTTCCTTTTTCTCACCTGTCAGCCGACAGCATTTTCCGTGTTCCGATGGCGGAAATGCTCTAAAACGGATCATGAACGCAGTCTGCTTTTGCAAAGAGCTCCTTTTTTTTTTTTTTTTTCTTAATGTAACCAGATGCAACAAGCCACATTTGTCACTTGCGCAAACAAGGTGCCTACCAGTGTTTTCATCACCGAAAACTGTGTCAGTGCACATTAGCTGCGGGACTTCCCCTGACTCACACCGTGACAGTTTATGATTAGGGAAATGTTACCTACAGCTACGCAGCGAGGTAAAGCCGGTGCGGTGGCAATGATACACCCCTGCTGCCCGGTGTTTATTGTTATGACTGGGCCCGTGTGTATGGTACACTGACTTGTCATTAGAGCTGACCTTGCTGAAAATGACAACACGTTGAAACACAATGAGAGACCGGGAGAGTCAAAGAGGGAAGAGGAGATGAGAGAGAAAGAACCAGAGCAGAAAGAGCGATATGCAAAACACACACACACACACACACACAGCTGTGCAGCCTGACTCAGTGGTTTAGGCGGTTGGTCATTCGGTAGTGCATGAGCAGCAGTAACCCTTCCCTTTCTCGATGCATCTGCATTGTTTAACCGCAGCGCTTGTGTGCGTGCGTGTGTGTGGATGTGTTTATGTACATGTGTGGAAAGGTAATTGTGTGTGTGTGTGTGTGTGTGTGTGTGTGTGTGTGTGTTTGGTGCAAAGCTCTGCATTGTGCCCAAAGTGGAGCGCCAATCCTGAGTCAATGGGCCAGAGCAAAAGCTCTGAATGACCTCGACCTAACCCGGCCGCTCCCTCTCCCTCAGTGTGTGTGTGTGTGTGTGTGTGTGTGTGTGTGCCTGCATGTGCATGTGGTTGGCTATAATACGCTCATTTGTCTCTGCACACCATGTTTGTGTGTGTGTGTTTGTATAACACACCCGGCAATGGAAGCACACCGCAATATTCATGACCGTACAGCGAATTCAGACACCTGCACAGACCCGGAAAAGAAACACACAGAACAAAGCAAACTGTAAAACACACACGATGCGATCGTTTTAACGCGCCAAACCAACAAACTTGTGCTTTGCGGATGATACACGATGACAGAGGGGCACGCCGCGACAACATAAATAAAGAGAGAGTTGTTTTTTTTTTAAGCCTTTAAGACCACGCTGGCAGCTCGCCTAATGGGCCCAGTCGAGAGAGAGACACAGAGAGAGAGAGAAAAGAAGAACAGGCGGAAGAGAAAACCAGAAGGACGAGTTGAGGGACGAGCAACCAACTTGTGAGCACAAGACCCTCGTCTGTACACACAAAGTTTGTTTGCCTTTTAGCTCCGTACGTTTCACTTCACGCTTCGGCGTCAAAAATGAGAGGAGGGACGGGTCGCAGGTCGGAGCGGAGAAGAGAAAGAGAGCAAACAGAGGAAATCAGGCAAATGAAGATGCAAATTTACTGCAATAAGGCGCGGAGAGCGTGAGGGAAGCGTGGAGATGTGGGAGGCAGCGGCGGATCAGGAGACACAGATGCACGAGGCTGTTTAATCCATCTTCCTCGCATGCACGCTCACTTCTCTTTCCTCATTCATTTTCAATCTCTTTCTCATCATCCCTGCGAAACGATGGATCTAATTCCCCACTGTTTCCCCCGTCTCCATCTCTTTCTCATCCTCTACCCCATTTTTTTTTTTATTATCACACACTTCCTCTAACTACTTGCTCCCTCCGCTGGGAAGCTATACGTTTGACCTCTTTTTCTCTCGCCATTTTGCTCTTTTCTCCCCCCCGACTTCGTTTTTTTTTTCTCTTGCTGATTTCTATATCTGTACTTGTGTCTTCACGCTGCGCCGTGATGGATGTGACGTGCGGTGTACGGGGAGAGGGGGGAATGTTTTTCAACCTCCCACCGCTTCCCAAGACTATTCAATTAGCGAGTCACTGTTTGAATAACTCGAGGATCGCTTTAGTGAAAGTGTTATTTATGATAGAGGTCAAATGCACCTGGGATTAGCATAACAAACGCGGGGGGAATAAATGGCGGTGACATTTGTTTTCTCTGCGAACTGATTGTGTGAGAACATTTGCAGGAATACCAAACAGGCTTGGAGAGATCTCAGGCAAAGACACGCACATACACACACACACACACGCAAAACCAACCCCTTCACTCTAATCCTGTAATGACAGGGCAGGCCTAATAACAGGGGAGGGCACTGGAGCATTCGTCCCTATGGCCGCATCCAACACACACTCACGCTTTGCACACACACACACACACCCAGAGTCGCAAGCCTCTTAAAATATTTCTTTGTTCAAACAAGACTTCTTAAAAGAGAGAAAAAAAATAGAGGGACAGAAAGAGGAAAAGGGGAAGAAAGGCTATTATTGAGAGGGAGGAATGCGTAGTCGTTTCACAGGGGCTAAAGTCTCCGGGACGCGGGGAGCAGACAGGTGAGGGGATTTAGCTTGGATCTCGCCGCGACTACTTTGAGCTTTTCTAGCATGCTCGTCTTTGTTAGCGTGACCCCCGTCATTTGACAACTGAAAGATAGCTGAGGCAAACCCCGCCGGTGGGGAGGTGGTTTAAAAGATATGCCTCGACACCCGTGGATGTATGGGCATTACAGAAAATGTTTGAAAGGTTAACCAAAAGCCTTTTTTTTTTATTTTATTTTTTTTATTTGTCCGCGCAATAGCCTCCTGGTAGCTGGAGCTCCTGCTACCAGCTTCTCCTCGTGCTAGCGCTAACTGCCGCCTTATTGAAACATGATGACAGCAGGATTTTGTTTTGAGCTAGAGAAAGTTTATGGCAAAAAAAAAAAAAAAAAAAGAAAAGAAAGAACTTCAAACCCCTTAATGACTCCTTCCCCTAAATCCTTCCCTTCAGGCTTCTCCACTAGTTAATTATCTTCTCCCCACCTCCTCTCCGAGGCCGCTTTTTGTTGTGCTCCTCTACAGTCAAACAGACCAAGCACATGGCAACCTGGCATGGGGTAGCCACTCCATTAAAATACTATGCCGCCCGGTTGCCAAACACTTGAGCCTCTGTTTAGCCACAGAAACACTGAAATGTGTCAACACTGAGAGCGAGGACCCCGCGCTCAACTTATTAGCGCTATTAGCCTGATTGCTTTGTCCGCTATCTTTGTTTGGCCCGGCTTTTGTCACGAGGCGGAGAAAGAGGAAGAGAGATGCGGAAAAAGAGAGCAGGAGGAGAGATGCTATTCAAATTCAAATGGTCCGGGGCAGCCTTTTTGCCTTTGTGCGGGGCCAGAGTGCGATGATTAGGAGAAGTCCCCTCCATTTTATGGCGAGACCTCCCCTTCAGCACCCACGCACACACACACACACTCACAGTCACGGTAATTAGTTGCTGCAACATGGACAGGCCAAGGAGATGATTCCTCTGTGGAATTCCTGAACGGACTGGCCTCCCGGGACAAACCCAACCTCCCCCCAAGAGCGCACACACACACACACACACACACACACACACACACACACACACACTTCGCCTTGCAACCACTCACTGTCAGTCATCCCACAATGGCTGTCACACAAGAGGTTTGTCCTGTGTGTGTGCCTACACGGTTACGCCGTTGATGCCTAGGAAATAAGCTCCCTTTCTACCTCTCTCTCCTCGCCTGTGATATATTTTTTTTCTCCCTCTCCCACAAACTTTTTGTATCGTTTCTCTCATGGGGGAGTCTAATGAACGCAGGTCTTAACCCTCTGCGTTTGCCACCGGGCCCCTGCCCTCAATTATTTCCCCCCTCATCAAAAGGTACCTGGAGGCTGAATAATCTTTGGGTTACAACAGTGTGCCTTTTTCTCTTTTTTTTTTTTTTTTGGTCTGTCCGTCTGCCTGCCTGCTTGCTTGGCCCATCTCGTCTGAGGGGGCAATTTCTTGTGAGCAGCGCCTACCCGATGACACTGGGACTTGTGATAAATAAACAAAAAACAAATGCAACCATGTTCCTCTCTGTCAGAGGGTTTGAGGGCATGGAGCGGAGGAGCCGAAATGGAAAAATAAAGGGCTTTGATCACAGAAACAAGGACATAGTGAGCGTGCGCAGCTGCTTTTTGAAATTACGTGTGTGTGTGTGTGTGTGTGTGTGTGTGTGTGTGTGCGCTGCAAGCAAGTGGTGTACTGCCTTTTTCAAGGGCTCATGAAGTCTAGTTCAGTTCCTGTACTGCTGATGGAATGGGCCTCTTTGTCTTAACCCCCTCCCTCCTTTCTCTCCTTCTCTCACTAACTCTCCTAATTACAAAGCACAGAGGATCTGACGAACAGGTAGCCCTCAGGGCAGCTGTCTACAAAACCAGGTGTGCCTCTGTGTGTGTGTGTGTGTGTGTGTGTGTGTGTGTGTGTGTGTGTGTGTGTGTGTGTTTGTGTATGTGAATACATGCGCGTCAGCATGTGTGTGTTTGACCAAGCATGTGTATTTTGTCTGCACATTCATGCTCTGTAGGTATGACTGATCGTACGTGTGACTGAGAGACTGGAGCGTCGGCTCTCTCGACTGTATTGTCATCGTGGCTTTTCCCCCCATGTACGTCTCTGGATTAGTCACTCTAATGATAGCCACTTACCAATCGAAGCTTATCTAATTGTTTCACTCTAAATTAGTCACCACTAAGTATATTTTCTTAATGAATTCTAATGGAAATGCTGAAAACCGAGCAGCCAGGAACAACAGCCCCCCCAGAACTCCTTTTTCTGTGTTGGTAAATGTGCACATTCTCTTCCTCCACTTCCTAGTTAACCACCCAAACCCCTCACCCGGCCCGAGACCCAGGCCCTTCACAGCTGTCCGCATTGTCCTGTGGGTTCATTGAATGGCTCTGTGTTCGGTTGCTATTGAACAAGTCACAGGCCCCTTCATCAACAGCACTGACAACACAGCACATACGCGCACAAACGCACACATTCGCAGCTGGGGGTTGAGCCATTAGCGGCCGTTTTATCGGCCACTTGGCTCTCCGACGGGGGCACCTCAGATTACCTGCAAAATCAAATTCTGGAAAAGTTGGACAGGAATCCTGATGCAATTAAAGCGCGAGCAGACGCGGCTTCGCTTACAGCCGGCTCACGTGTTTTCAGCCGAAACACTTAGGCCAGCTTTGAACCCGCAACCTTTCAGTTGCCGCTTCAATTCCCCGGCTGTGAGAGCTGCACTTAACATTTTGATCTTCGGAAAGGGAATGTGAAAAGCTTTTGTTACACCGTCCGTAACATTCCACATTTATCTTCACGTCCCTCCCTGCCTCGTTTTACACAGCTATCTTCACGTGCGTGTGCTGTTTCCACAGAGCTGCTGATGTTGACTGTGCTGACTTAATAACAGAGCTCTGGTACTTTTGTCTGAGAAGACCTAACCACCTTTGATTTTTTTTTTTTTTTTTTTTTAACGATGCCTCCCTGCTTGACGTGAGGTTTACAGGTTTCATTCCCCGCAGAAATACTCCTCTGTAGGAGTCATTCCAGACCCCGCTGATTTACGACGCTGAGATGTTTGGCCTTGTCATACAAGATCTAATTAAGGCTGCCGGTGCTTTAACTCAGCTATAACTGGAAGCCAAGCGTGGAGCCACAATATTTGATCCTGACATCATCTGAAATGGAAATCTAACTCCCACGTTAACAGGAAATGATGATGGTGATAAGTCAGAGATGACCAGGTATTAATCTACAAAGTATTGTTTCATCACAGCAACGGATTTTGTTAAGTTTGGTGTCACGTTCACCACTCAGTTTTTCATTTTTCGGGGAGGCATGTTCCCCATTTGCAAATGATTACGTTCAGGGCATCGGGTCTGGCTGTGTTTAACCACCACCAGGAAACAGGCACAGAACCAGATTTCTATCGAGACACGCAATGTTTACATCACCTAACATGGAAACTATTGCCTCAACCTTTTGCCGTAAATTCAGCGATTTCTCACTTACAACCCCCTATTGGAAATTCTCCACACCTCTCTCCCTCTCTTTGTATTTTACAACATTTCATAATTCAGTCAGTTTTTTTTCAACACTGTTTAAGAATAACACTCGAGCCATGAATTAGACCGCTGAATCTCTGTGACTCGTACAGCGTGTGCCTCTGCGTGAGGCCGCCTAGATGCCACCATCTGATTTTCCTGGCGAATGACTCAGCCAACTGCGAGTGAAAAAATGCAAACAAGCGAGGAAAGGAGCAGGTTTGCGTTTGCCCCAAGGATCAGCATATGGAAATGCGGATCTCCTTGTGTCTAGTTTTGTGTGTATGTGTGTGTGCTCGTCTTAGTCAGACTGGGATAGGAAGCGAGAGGAAGAGCAATTTGGCTGTCTGTTGTGTGTGTTGTGACAGAGCGTGTGTGTGTGTGTGCGTGCGTGACACCACAGCTGTTGATTCCACTCCGTCTCACCTCCCGCTCCTTTCGGCAGTACCTGGGAACACGATTCGTACTTTAAACACAATACAGCGCAACTGCACTCTCAGCGCGCCGGAACTGATTTACTCGCCTGCCACGCGGATGAAAGGCAGACGAGCACGCCGCATGTGAGCACACGAGTTTAACTTCTGCGTCTTCGACTTCCGTGAAAAAAAAACCCCAAAAAAAGTACTTGTCCCCGCGACCCTGCAGAGGATTAAGCGGCGTACATATAATGTACAGATAATGGATGGATGGATGGAAAAAGTACTTGTTTGACACGCGCGAAAAATAACAAGCGGGGCAGCACGCCTCCTCACATCAGCTCCACCATTATCTCGCTTTCAACCACACATACATGTATTTATAACACGCCGTGTAAAAGCTGCTCCCTGTCTTTTATCCAGGCAGCAACTACCTTTGTATGTTGGGGGGGTTCAAAGCCTTGCTCGAGGGCACTTCAGCAGAGGGGGGTTAAAGAACATCACACCGTGGTGTTTTGCAGTTATAAAACAAATAGGCCATTACATATCAAATAGTCTCTTGACCTTTTTACTATTTTAGACCCCTTCATTCAACGCAACCAGCGCGGAGCGAGCTCTCAGCCGGCGTGATGGAACATATGCTTTCGCATCTTCTCGAACAGATACACAGCTCTTCAGCCAACCGTCTCTTATTCCATGTACTCTGGCGTGTACTTAAAGCTTGTTAGTGATGTTCAACAATCACCTCATTATACGTTCATCTACAAAGACAGAGGCATACAAAATGGGGGGGGATGAGTTAAAGTGGTGCCGATATTCTTTGATTCGCTGCTTTGACTGGCCAAAGCTGCAGACGGCTCAGATGGCTGCTCGGTGGATGTGGCTAATGAACAAACACGCCGCTGCGTGGCTCGCAAACCTGATAACAATCACTCGAGGTAGCACAGACGCTAATAAACATGAAGTGGCTGAAAAAGGTCAAATGAGAAGGCGGGGGTGGGAGATTAGAACACATCTGTGATTTAATTAGTGTTGAAACAAGCTTCACTCTCACTCAACAGTCCCCTTTGAATGATCCTCCAAAAAATTCTGATTAAATTGAATCAAAGTGACGAATCTATCTAGTCATCTATCTAGCGTTTATTCTGGGAGCACAGCATCCCAGCATTATGTTAATCTGCGCCTGTGTGTGTGTGTGTCTGTGAGCAGAAATTCACCTGGCGCCTCTGCCTCTCTCAGGGATTTTGGGTATTAGTGGCGCAGTCTAACATTGTGACAGGTGACTGTCAGGACTCACTAACCCCCCATCCAGGTCACACTGAGCACATCAAGTATGCTAGTGAGGTTTTGGCACGCAGCAATCTGCCCTTACACTTTCCCTTCATTGACCCGCACTCCCCCTCACATTTCTACAGGTTCTGTATGTCCTTTCACAAGAGCGAAGACTGCTGGAGAGTGGCCTTGTGGTTACAGAGACAAAATACTGTAGAGTATATCTCCAAGGTCAGCAGGTGTCCATTAAGGAGACTGTTAAAAGTGTTTTTTAGGGGGAAAAAAAGAACCTTTATTTGCTCTTGATCGGAGCAGAGGGCAGAACGGACTTGTTTGCAGGAAAAGCATGTCCGCGCCAGACACAGAAAGCGATGAATGAGGATTGACCCCAGTGAAAACAATAATAGAAAATGTGTCAACGGTCTCCGGCATTTTCGGTGCATTACTTCCCAGCCAGATACAGCCACGGCACAAAGGAAATACCTATTGAATACGGGCTTATTTGTTGAGATAAGGGTGGAGAGAGAGAAAGGAAGAGAGAGAGATTCCCAGCCTTGGGTGTGGCTGCTTGTGATTTAGAGGAAAAAAAAAAAAAAAAGTCATTCAGCGCACACTCATTTATACCAGCGTTTGCTTGTAAGTCTCTGCAGATTTCAGGAAAGAGAAAGAGAGAGAAAAGAGGAAGGAGTCAAGGAAAACCGGGGGGGGGATGGGAGTGCAAGAGAGAAAAGAAAAGATATTCAAAAGGAGACGGAGGGAGCGAAGCAAGAGAAAGGGATGGGAATGAAAGGCAAGGGGGTCCAGAAAGGTAACAAAAGGGAGGGGCGGTGGTGGCAGGAGGGAAAATGAGGGAGAGGAGAGGATGGAGAGCTGGTACACGCTTTCTTGTATTCCCAACAGCCCCTGCGCTTCTTTCAATGCCACTGTGTTTTTGGCATGCCGACATGCAGTGGCCTTCAGAGACTGTGTGAGTGTGTGTCTGTGAATGTGTGTGCGTGTGTAGACGTCTACAGTGTCCCGGCCATGTTTGTGTGTCTGCGTCAAGTGTCTGTGTTTAACATGGAGCCTGATGGGAACTGTTTTCGCTCATTGCCTTGCTGCAGCCCAGGGAGCCATCGTCTACTTCACGGCTGTCCTTTTGTCTCCTCTTCCTCCTCCTCCTCCTCCTCCTACTCTACCTCTCCTGCCTTCCTCTGCTGCTGTGCCAACCGGGGCATCCATTCACAACAGCTCGATAGCTTTTGCAGCAGACTATGTAGAAGATATCAGCACAAATTCCCAGACCAAATGTATGAAAATGTGATAGCGGCAATTTGTCCTTGGGGAGTGATGTGTGAAATTCAATGGAAACATTTCATTGGTGCTGAGGACTGTGTGTGTGTGTGTGTGTGTGTGTTTGTGTGTGTGTGTGTGTACACGCACGCTCACCTGTGTGAATGAATGAGTATTTGCTTGTATGGGTGGAAGCTAGTGATTATCCGACTGTCTCAGAGGCACGAGAAGCATAAACATGCACAAATACGCACACACACACGCACACACGTACACACTCTTTTGTTCAGCAGGACGCGGGCTATTGTGCTGCCGGTGCAGTCGGATTGTGTGAGCAGTTACCTCACAGCTCTAATAGCAGGTTTCGGGCAATTTTGTGTGTCAGCATTGGCTGACTCAACAAACAGAGCTCAATCACATGGGAACACAAACCCTTACTGTACACTTACATAATGCTAATGCATACACATTATGCACAATACAATATTTAAACAATAATAACACTAAAACACATACAAATAGAAAATGAGACATGTTATTAGGGCTCACACACACACACACACACACACACGCACGCACATGCACAAATCCTGTTTGTTCACTGGGGGTGTAACCTAGAAAGAGCTGGAACCGGGCATTGAATAAAAGCCGTGGCTTTTTGAATGGCTGAGCACCACAAGAAAAGGGCTTAGCACCCAGCTTTGCCATTCTGTTTCAATAGCCACTCAGTCTCTCTCACAAACACATGCCCTCTCTCTCTCTATCTCTCTCTCTCTGTGGCCCTCTCTCTCTCTCTCTCTCTCTCTGTCTCTTCATTCCCCCCTACCATTGTTTCTCTTAATACAGTCTCTCCTAATACAGTCATCTGCCAACATATCAGATCACCTTACAATGCACTTCCAGTGCAGCATGTAATGATCGTGCTGAATCTAATTAAAGACGGCTACTTCCTGTTACACCCGGAACAGCTGCCCGTGTGTCTGCAGCGAGGGGCAAAGCCCCGATGCGGTCCGCATTTTCCGCATGCCAGTGGCTTCCAATTACTTTAAAACAGTTTAAAAAATACTGCGGTGGTAGAGACCAAAAGTCTTTGAGGTCTGCTTGTTTCTTCTCTGCCTCTCCTCGGAAACTTTCACAGACGGGATAAACAAAAAACAGAACCAAAATAGGAGCTGGGGACTACCCTATTAGCGCGGACTCCGGCTAGACACGCCGAAAGCGGTCTTTCGGCTCGCCGAGCGACTGCTGATGATTTATGAAGATGTTTCAGGGTAATTATCAAGTCAATTATCACCACCAGTCATGTTAATTTCCCAGGTATGCCCTCGTTTACCTGTGAGGAGGGAAAAAAAAGGGAAGGGTGGGAAAAATGAAAGGGAGAAAAACTGGCAGATGGGGAATTTTAGTAGATGAGTAATTACTCTCTACCCCTACCACCAGCACATATACACATCATCACACCCCCCTGCTCCCCTGTCCCCTCCTTTCAAAAGGAAGGATAAGGAGGACCAGGTGACGTGTGAAACCCTGCGGGCAGGCTGCTGCTTCTCACATCAGCTCGTTAAGCAGACAGAGGCCTTGTTACGGTTTACCTGCTTGCCCAGTCATTAACCATTCAGGTCAAAGAAGCAGAGAACAAAAGGGAGGTTAGGGCAGTTGAAGTTAGGAATGCAACCCGCCAGGTCAGGGCTCTGCAGGCCTGTGTGACTGAGACACTCTCACACACGCACACACCCTTTTCTGTTACAGCCGCACAAATCCTCACACACAAAGACCAGACGAAAGCACACCGAGATATCTCTTTCTCCGTACCCTCGTATACAAAGAAGTTTAGGGAGTGGCGCTTTTCGTAAAAAACAAACAAACAAACAAAAAAAACAATTAAAATTCTAATGTATGCATGCGACATTGGGAGTGCAAGCAGGAACAGGACCAATGACCCAGATGCACTCACATACCAGATGCTGTGTATATAAAACAGCGGGCAAGGTAAACTGGGCAGGTCAGCTGGCTTTGTCTTTTCTCTTTCCCTCATAAATCCTTCCTTCCTTTTCGCGTCTGTTCCCCTTTTGTCTCTACCTTTTTATGACAGTCTCACCTTCACATCAACAAGCCTCACATTCTTCTCTATCTTTTCTCCTCTTTAGGTGTGTGTGCGTGTGTGTGTGTGTGTGTGTGTTTGCTGGCTCCAGCTCACCGACCGGCTTCGGAGCTTTGGAGTGAACTCGTTTAAAGTTTCCACCGTGCGCAAACCTCGCCAGCAGCGTCGCATGAGATAACTGGAAACAAGCTCATTTCTGTCTGCCTTTTCTCATTCTCTGCGCTGTGAACAACAGCTAATAGTCTATGATGACAAACAGATGTGGACTGATTTAGAAAAAAGAAAAAGAAAAAAAAAAAAGGTTTATATATTCATTTGGGGTACGGGGCTTTTATTTAATTTCCGAAGCGGGTGGTGGCAGACAAATGTGTTTATTTGTTGTGTGGCATCATTAACTGAGAGTCCGAGGTGCAGAGGAGAGATCATTATTATTTATGGCTATTCTCAATGCCACGTACCCACCGACGGCTGGGTGAGAGTGATCACGTCGCTCTGTTTTGTCTCTTCCTCTCGTCCTCCTCCTCCACATCACTTCCAGAGATTCTCGTTGGACCCGCATTCTTAATCGCCGCCGAGTTAATTAATCTCACACTTGGCTGCTGTAATAACTTGACTCGCTAGACCTCCTCTGTGAAAATGGACTTCGCCTCTTTAGCGGCTAAAAGCAGCAGTAATGAGCCAGCCAGGAAACAGGCAGAGAGGGTCCGAGTGTCAGGAGCACCCAGGAAAAAAAAAAAAGGCCTCATACTCGGCCATGTCGGTGCTATTATCTGCCCGACCTTACATTCCGCATTTACATTTTAGCCATTTAGCTCACATCCCTGCAAAGTGGCCTCTGTTGAACGTGGCAGCGCGGCTGAATGAGCTCCGGTTTCTAGATTGCCAGCATCGCAAGGTGATGTGAGAAAATGCAAACATCAGCAACAGCATTCTGACAGCAGATGCAACAAAACCTTCATGCGACCCCAGAGAGGTATGATGCAACTTGGAGCGAAAAAAAAAGTGAGCCGAGGAGAGGGAGAAGACGTTTCTGGGTTTTAAAAGGCACTAGTTCTTCTGCTGCGTCAATAAATTATTAACATGTTTATTTTAAGGCATTAATATAATTATCACAATAAAAACAAATCACAGCTGCGAAGATTGGCCACTGCAAAACCCGCCGCACGGATTCCAGGAACCCAGCTTAACAACTTTACAGTACACAGGGGGATTACCTTTATGACACAAAACAGTAACGACATTGATACTGCAAACAATACAACTCTATTCCAGTTCCAGGATTTCAAACAGCATGATCTCAATACAATGAAGGGTTGTTTTTGGTTCTTATTTTTTTATGTTTACTCTTAAAAACAAATAAGGTGGGTGGCAGGGGGAAGTAGCAGCTCTTACTTTTTATGGGAAAATTTGGCAGCAGCTTTCAAAACACATTCTGTTCTTTACATTTCACTTTTATATGGGAAAATTAAAGGGAACGGAGAAAGAGAGGGTGTAAACGGTGGATGAAGATAGAGTGGGGACAGTTACAGCCAGACATGAGCCATTAGCATCCACATGCTACCTGTTCTCAGCCCAGCTGAGCGTTATCTGGTCACTGTCGTGGTCAGGGATTGGTGCGGTCCCGAACCTGATTACGTATTAATGTATTTAACCTATGGAGAAACCACTCTATAGAAAAAGCACGGCACAGAATCCAGGCACTGGGCAAGTAAAAGAAATTGACGGATGGACAGACAGACATCCGAGGCTGCCGGGGTCCATATGGCATGGGGCTTTCAGAGGCCCACTTCAATTACATAAAGACCTCTGTGCATTGGCATGACACACAGAGGGCCTCAGACAGCAGCACCGGAGAAAGACGGAATAAACCATACAGCGGTTAGTAACACACTGACAGCACAGACCGGCAAGGACACTGGTCCCAAAATGCAGCGGCTGCACACACAGCACGGACAAAATGAGCGACCCGTCTTCCCCCAACACACATACACAAACAGAAACCCCTCCTGTCACCGTCCTAGTAAGATGGATGTGTAAATAATCGCGCCATGATTACAGAACCGCTCGCATCGCTGATCCACGCTCAAGGACCCTCACACACTTCAGCGAGCCTGCTAAACCCAAGCCAGCTGACTGGCCAACAGAGTTTTATGCCTCGAATCCTCTTTCGTCTGAAGGTGTCCTGCTGTCCTTAAAGCGCCTAAACAGCAGCATAAATCTGCAGGAAAGAAGCTGATCGTACATCAGGACAAGGAGGAGGAGGAGAGGGACGCTATCTAAACAAGAAGTGAGGCAGGTTGAAGCCTGACGCTTTGGCTGAATGATGCGGATGACAAATGAGATCAGGGAGGGAACAGGAAGCTCTAGGTTAAACGTCTTCTCTCTTCAAGCTTGTTCTTTCCTCTGTGGAAGACGCATGGCATAGATATTTTTCATTTTGTCATCTGTTTATCTCTCCATCCCTCTGTCTTTCTCTTGGGATATGTAGGAGGAATATGTGCTACCCTGGCTAATGTATTATTCACCCTTCATTGATGTGTAACTAAAGCTGGCAGTTTGGAGGGAGCGGAGTGTCACAAATTACCCCCACACCACCAAGACTTACGCACACTCACACACACACGCACGCACACTGTAGCCCTAGCCACAGGGCCGCCAGGCACCCATTGATTTATCTGCTTACACACAGTGCATGTCTGAGCGCATACATAGACACATATACATTTTCCTCTATCTAAAACATGGATTTCCAACTAAAATGGATGTGCATTTGTGTGTGTATTTGTATGTGCAGGGACATGGAAGGTCATTTGGGAATTTCAGCAGGACTGCAGAAGTATTATGGAGGTGCTACATAATCACCAGAAAACACCAGCAGCTATGTGCACGCGCGTGTGTGTGTGTGTGCCCGCGAGTGTGTGTGCGCATATGTAATTGTTCCTGTGTGTCAGACATCCTGGAAAGCAGGACCTGATGCCTCGGAAGAAATGGGAAAATAAAGTGAAATGATCTAAATATCAAAATAAGGAAAAGAGCTAAAGTAGATCTAAAGGACAACAGTTGCGTTGATACATCTGCAGAGGTTTAAAAAGTCGGATTATTGAGATGGGCACTTGTCAGTTTGTACATTAACCTTTTACTGTTGGCAGCCTTCTCAGTTTTAAAATAATATTACCGGGATAACTGACTACCAGAGAAGCCGATGGGACAAACTGTGCCAAACTCATGACTGTAAAAAGTATACATGGGCTCAGGGACACTTTATGAACTGTTTGATGGTAAATTTTGCAAATGATTGCATTCTGTTTTTGTTTATGCCTTACACAGTGCCAGCTTTTTGGGATTTAGGCTATAAAAACAAGGACACTAAAGCAACAAATTGTAAGTTCCTGGAGAAAGACAGAGGATGGTGTGATGCTGATACTTTGGGTTGGCGTCTGACCTGAGCAGCAACCCAAAGCATCAGTATCTGATGACTGGAGATGAGACTTAACAATCGACCATCTGTCTCCAGGAGGTTTATTTTGGTTGCATTAAATCAGAATAAAGATAAGTGAAAGTAAACACAACTATTCTGTGACTGTAAGTGGTGGAAACATAGTTTTATATATAATTATGTATAAAAAGTGACAATGTCTGACAACATGAAACAAGAAACATCCATTTCCCCTTTCTAACAGACATACAGCGAATGGACATTTACGTGTACATTTGAGAAAACACAACCAGGAGAATCTTGTTTTGCACTAGGGTTGTCCTAGAGAAACAATGGTTAACTTTTTCATAGCTCACCCAGGAGTTCCCCCCACCTACCCACCTGCCTTACTGTGATCCTTATAACACAGCCTTTGGCAAACTTAGCTAGTTAAAAAATAACAATCCCAATGTTTATGCCTAAGCTCACCCATTAGCACGAGTGTTCAGCTGGGTTCAGTTCTGTTGTGGCCTGTGGCGATTCAATCTGAGGGGAATAAACAACAACGGGGCGCGAGTTTGTTTTCTCTCCCCGACTGGAGACCTGGGAAATGAAATGTACCAAAAATATCAGTATGTTTCCATCCAGCGCACATGTGTTCCGTCTCCCTTCCACACATGCACAAACACATGGGCCAGACCTCTTGGTGGTCCAAGTGAGCTAGGTGGGGTTGGTAATGCTCCAACCGCAGGGTGTGGATCAGCACTGACCTGATTAGTCATCGGACCTGACTCTGAACCAGCCTAAGTGAGTAGAATACAAATGAATCCCCAGGGCCCTGGCCAGTAAACCTGACTCTGGACCAGTGTTTATGGGATTCAAACCGCACCAAACATGGCCACAGTGGACGGGCTCTCTGACCCTGAACAGTGACTTAATTTAAAGGAATGGAAATGGCTGTTGGGCAGGGTGTTTGCAAGACTGATAGTTTCGGGAATTAAAAGATTGGGGTTATAGTAATGATGCCCACTGGCATATTTCAATCACAAAGGTGTTATGAAGTCAACAGTGCAACATCTGTTGTTTTTCCCTGCTTGCAACAAGCCCCTGTTTAAGAGGAGAGGATACACATATTAATAAATCATGGCAGAGTTAAATCTGCAAAGCCTTTGCTGCTCTGGGAAAGTGTTAATATTTCACCAACGTAGAGCCCTCCTGTTCTGTTCCTTCAGGTTCTCTTCCATATCTAATGACTGTCGAGGCTCAACACATCCGGGCTGCTCTATTCTTGGGTTAATGAACAGGTGAGGAATTGCTAAAACAGACGGAGATGGAAATTGATTTTTTTTTTAAGTGTTGCCTCATTATCCCATGCGGTCCACTTTATCCAGTGCCCACAGAAACACAACACCAGACAACGCGGCTTGTGTAACGTCAAGGTCATATGGGTGTTATGGTCCCGCGTGTGCATTGACAGAATGGGGGGTCAGCGGTCTGGATTGAGATCGTATGGATCGTCTGGAAGCAGGGCCATTAGTGAGGGACTAATTAGGGGAGACCAAGTGGTCTCCAGTACCGGTCGAAGCCAAGATTCATAAATAAGTAAGTGCAGGGGCAGCTTGGTCGCTTAATTAACAAAGCGTGAAAAAAGGGCGTGAATCCCAGGAGGCACAAACCCAATCTGGTTGTAAGGATGGGCTGTGGGCAGCGATCCTGTCTATCTTGGTGGCATTGATTGATGGCAAGCCAAATTGAATCTCTAATCATCACCGCCTTTTTATATCTGCACCCCTGGGGATTTACAGAGGCCAAAAGTGGCACAGGGGGTAATGCTTTTGTATCCCTTTCCTGACACTAGTGGCATCAACATTGCAACCCCCACAACCTCTCTTTCCAGCTCACTTGACCATCACCATCTGGCCAGGGGTTATCTGACCCCTGTGTGTGTTCTCGCTCACACTTTCATGTCTCTGCCGATTGTTTTCACACTCTAAGCTGTTTGGCTGCGGTATTTAAAACCCAGACACCTCACACGACTCCCACTTAGACACCCTCTGCCACCTAAAGCAACATATTGCGTTACAAACCACCGAGGCTCTCCAGTTTTTCTTTTCCTTTTTCTTTTCTGTTTTTTTTTTGCAGACGTTCCTCCTGCGCTAATCCTTTTTGTCCGAGCTGACAGGCAGGGAGCGTGTTTTTTGTGGAAAGAGCCACGGGCGACAGCGACATGTTGAAAGAAAAGTGCATGTCAGACCTGTCATGTAAAGAGGCAATTTCGGTCAGTGGAGTGAAGGGAGATGACATGCATTCGCCGTGCCTTTTTAAACTGCAGACTTCCCCCCTCTACATTCACAATGGGGCAAGCTGTCTCGCCAGTCAAGACCTTATCAAGTAGTAGACAACAACAAAGGGTCCCTGAGCAGTAAATAGCATCTGTCTCCCAGCTCCTTACTGTCACTGTTGGGATTTTGATAGCGCAAGGACGTGAGATAACGGGCGAAGGAAAATAATACCGCAATTAGGGCCTACTGTAAATGTGATAAGCTTGGGTCATGGAAGACAGAGGTGAAGAGGGGCAGCGGGCAGAACGATGGACTAAAAGGATGGCATGAAAGAGGAAGAGGAGGGGAATGGCAGTTAAAGAGAGGTGGCGGAGAGATCATAGGCTGAGAGCAAGGCTGGGAAAGCAACAAGGCCGAGGAGAGTGACAGGGAGGTAAAGAAAGGGAAGGTAAACAGAGTATAAAAGGGAGCTTTGTCTGCAGAGGATTTTGGTTAATTCCCACCTTTTTTTCCCTTTTTTTTGGATGGAAAAGCCCTGTACCTTTCTGCTTTTCTTCTTTGGCAGGCCGGAGCGCCAAGCTGTCTGGCTGGCACAAACGCATACAGGGGACCTTGAAGTTGGTGGCACCTGATTAACTTGTGCTCAACCACCGCTACAGTTATACAACCTCGGACTTCCTCTAATCAAATGGCAATAAAATATACTGCTCTGTATAAATCACAGACCATCTGAAGCGAAGGTAAACGTTGCCACTCTATAAAAAGAAACCATATGCTGAAAATGACATCATGCTTTGTTCCTGCTGATAACCTAGTTTAACAAGCCTTTGAATATCTCACACAATCAACCAGGAGCAGGTAATAAAACCCACAGTGCCCAGCGATAGGTTAAGTTTCCCATCATTGCTCATATGAGATTTGTGTTTACCCGGAGCGAGCGAGTATGCCTTCGCCTCAACTCTAATTATTTCATTCCATCTGCCGTTGACTCACCCGTTCTGACACTATCGGAGATTGCATCTTGAAATCGTCACACAATGTTTCCATTGATCGGCACCGGCTTGCTTGTCAGATTCATTAGAAAACCGCTGGCAGATTCTTCCCAGACTTCATCAAAGCTGAGACCTTTCATCTGGGACCCGCGCGAGTGTATGTGTGAGCACGGCTCCGAAAGGTAAGAGATAGTGAAAAGGTGGAAAGCGGTGGCAGGCGCGATCCTGTATCTGGGAGGAAGCTGCATGATGCGAAAGGGGAGACTTGGATGAAAGGTTGGTGGAAAGTGTCCAAGTCAGGAGATTACACCTTCAGATCAGAACCTACTGCTGCTCCACTCCTCGCCTCCTCACAGTACTTCCTGTTCTTCTTCCGCCTCCTACCAGTCATCCTCCCCTCCTTCCCCCTCCAGCCTTTGCGTAATTGACCTTGGCTCCCCTCTGCAACCTCTGTCCTGCATAGTTGCTTCTCTCAACACCTTCTGAAATGAAGTGGCTGGTCAATAAACAGAACTAAGTGGCTTTTGAAAATGAAAACCCTCTCTCGCTCACTTTGCATGGCACACACACGCACACACAAACACACACCACAGCTCCAACTTTGAGGGGCTTTAATAACTGATAACCTTTCTGACTTTGACTTGGTAGGTGGGGGAGAGGAACATGGCGAGAGTTGGACCTACAGTACACATTACTCACCTAGCCAAGCTAGAGGCGCCAGAGTAGGGCGGGGCAGTTTATACCTCATGGCAAAGAAGGGGGGGCATCCCTGGAAGGGAACTAGCTTGCACCTGGCTGAAATCCACCACCTATGGCTATGTCCAGCCTTCCCGCGACGTTCGAATCCGCACTGCTACACTGCCAGTCTCGCAGAGGTAAAAGGAAGGTCAGAGACCATGTATAAACTCTGGGAGAAGACGTCTTGCCTTCTTGATCTTTTTTTAATCTCTTCTCTCTCTTTCATTTCACACGTACACACTGCTACACACCATCAAAACACCATATTTCTGGGGGAACCAAAGCGGATAAGAAATGAGGAGTCTTTGAACTGCCGGGATGTTTCAAGCCCCTTCTCTTCCCTCTCGATCTCCGAGCTCCCCCGCTGCTCTGTTGGGACGGGCAGGAAGGGGGCTGATCGATGGGGTCTGACAGCAATGAAATGAATGGAACCAGCTGATTGATTCATTAGCAGAGGAGCGAGTGGATGTGGTTGCGGGCCCTGACCCTAAGAAGCGGGTGGTTGCGTGGGTGGGGATTTTTTTCGCAGGGGGGCCTGTGTGCATGTGTGTCAGGCGGAGGTAATGCGTGCATGCGTGTGCACGGACATGTGATTAAGCAACTGTCACCGTTCATGTGTGTTAAGTGTGTGCGTGTGTGTGTGTGTGTGTGTGTGTCGAGAGGTCAGAAAAGACTTCCATAGGGTGTGAGAGGGGAAAGGGAAGCTGTTTATGGCCTGACTTGGCACAGGGGGGGGGTCAGCCTATATTGTCCAGAGCTTTCATCTGGCTCATTGCAATTAGTCTTTCACAGCCCCTGTTGCCAAATCCCTGTTAAACTCACAGCCGCCACGTCACACGGGCCCTCGAACACTGAATACACTTTTGAAAGTGTGTGATGTATGTAAATCGAATGTATTTATTCACAGCCGAGTTTGCTGCGGAGTGAAGGAAACGTAAATAAAGCAGAATGCAGCGATTCGCGAGTGAACTGTTTTGAGAAGTGTCCCCTGAGCTCATGTAGTGATATCCTTTATGCAATCATGAGTTTGACAAACACACCCAGTCGTGACACGGATGTTTTATTATTCGGTAACCTTTCCCAGTCTTTTGTTGCCCGTCCCGGCTTGTTTGAAATGCGTTGCTGGCAACGTCTTTGGACCGTTTTCATGTCAGTATATGTCAAAACCGATAAGTATACTACCAAATCCTGTTTTGCTCGTGTTTTTCAAAGCGTCCCAACTTTTCTTGGGAATCGAGGGTGTGTGTGTGTGGACATGATATGGTCCTTTCTGAAATAAAACTTCAATTAAAAAATAGTACTTTCAACCAGTTGCAGTAGATTACATCTTGCTATCAGAAGGGGGAAAAGAGGCCTTCAAACAAAATGCTCCGTTAACTGACTGAAGCTGGTGGCGAGCCCGCAGGGTGGCCTCCCTTCCCTTCTTCTGTCTGCTGCTGAAAACATGAGTGTGTCTGCATCACACTTACAAAGACTTTATAATAGCGCTCCGCCATCTACCAAATGGACAGGTGTTAGGGCTGTCTGAGTAACTAAAGACCAGAAGCGACACCTCCACATTTGTCAGATTCCCCCCCATTAAAGGCTTGCCTTAATAATAGCCAGCCAGACTTCTTGACCTTTCTTTCATTGCCCTCTAAATATTGCACTCACTTAGACATTAAAGTCTTTGCGTCACTGAAACTCCATTTCAAATTGGAGCCGAGGTTAAATGAATGCTTGCCTACAGCTGGCGGTGCATCCAGGAGGCCACAGTGTGGAACCATGGGGGATTATGTAAATATGCTGACAAAAGGTCACGTGTGACTGCTGCCGCCGCTGCCGAAATGTGTCAGATTCAGCTGGGCGTGAGCCGTACAGTAGAGAGCGCGCTGGAGACGCTGGGAGCTGAATGCGGTGCACTGTTGATGAGAGAGCAGGGGTCTGGTTGAACCTGCTGCTGTTCTCAAGAAGACAAAAAAGGGGGGGGGGGGGGAAGGAGAAATGTTTAATGGAAGTGGGAGCCCTCGTCCTGCCTGCAGGGCTTTTGAAGTGTAGATGAAGTGCAGGTGGTGAGTGTTTTTGACATCAAGGATGAGAAGTGGGGCAGAGTAAGGGGCAATGGTGGCCTGCTTGCAACGCTGCATTCAGTGAGACCCCTTACCAAGTAAAATATACACCGCTCATCCACTCGTCTTCCTGCACATGCATTACAGTTAATTACAATGGACGTTTGAGGCCCTCACGTCAGCCGTGACTTTGGCTTTTTTCCCCTTGAAGCCGTTCCTATCATCACACGTAGGGTAAGTACTGTTTGGAGATCAGCAAAAGCTGTCGCACTTGAAGGGGAACAAGGCCTGGAGCTCAGCCCCTCGAACAGTCCCACCATCCACCACCCCAAGGTTAAACTCAACAAAGAATCCCCCCCCCCTTCCCCATCTGTCTTTTCTTTTTTAAGTTAAGACCAAAACCAGGTGATGTGGCCTCCCTCCCCCCCTTCGCGGCGCGCTGTTTTACAGCGGCGTCGACTCTCCAGACAGATGTAACTGTTCATTTTTTTAAAGACAAATATCAAAGATCTCTTTCTGCTCCATCAGCAAAATTTGTTACAAGGGTCTGTGGCTCGTAAAGAAATGACTGGAGGAGGCCTTGCCGTTGAGAGAAGTCTGCTCCCCGAAACTCCACCCTGACTTCCCCCCTTGAATATCCCTGCCTCCGTAATAGCCACCGCATGTCCGCAAAGACTCTCAGTCTTCTCCCATAAGCTCTCCAGGTCCTGTGTGTGGAAATAGCAGAGCTGCCCCTAGCGTGTGAGGCCGTCCACGCTGACAAAAAGAAGTCAAGCGCGCAGCTCTGACCCGGTCTCCAGCTGTGCCTTTCACCCGGCCCCGTTGTGTGAGCGTTTATGTGTGTCAACGAGCCGTGGAAAAGTTGCACAGACGCTCCCTCTGAATGTACACATCCTCTCGCAGTGTATTTTTATTCGCCACTGGAAAAGAATAACCCCTGGAGCTTGATTGTGTTAGGACAGCTATTGTTGAGAAGGCAACGAGACCGGCCTCGGGGAGTAAGCAAGCCCCAGCCCTCTCAAAAATGTATCCAAAAAGACCCCCGTGTGACCTCTGGATCGGGGTCACGGGACGTGGGCTGAGGGTGGGTGGAAAAGCACAGCAGGTCCTAACTCGCTTATAACTCGGATATTTTGACACATGGTGATTTCAGCTAGCAATTTTTATGGACATCCGGCGCCGACAGGACCTATAAAATGCCAACTCTGATGGCCATTAATATCATGTCAAACATTTCATCAGTATTGTGGAAGCCATTAATACAGTTCGGCGAGGAGCATCTCCGCCACACACGCTGCGCTTTACTATCACAAAAAATTAACTCTCTGTCTTTTTGTCTTCTCTATCCTGTGCTGGGGGAATAGGGTCATGATAACATTTTATTTTGGGGGGCATTTAAGCATTCACGAGCAAAGGTTCGAAGTCAGGTTTCGGCTCAACCTTAGTTTTCTTATTAATGACGAGGGCGAATAAAAAGGGTTGTGTCTCCATCTGTCTACGCTTCCGTCGCATGACTTTATTTTTAATTCGGTCCACCCCTGACATACTGTACAACCCTTGTAACCTCCCAAACGCGCATTATACACACTCCTACCCTCCACATGCACCACCCATTTTGCCCTCCCTGCGAGCGCAAAAATCTCTCCCTCACTCCCTCGTCCTCTCTCTCCCTCTCTCTCCCTCTGTCTGCGTGTCTCTCCACCCTTGTTCTGCTCGGCTGACTGCAGACACCAGCAGTGTGTCTGTGCAGTGGGCAGGCCCAGACACATTCGCCCTCCTCTGCTCCCTCTCGACAGTGCGGTGTCAAAGACCTGCCATCCCACTAGGCCCCTCTGTCGGATGGAACGGCGGCGCGCAAACGCCGTGTAGGAAAAAACAAAAAAAAAAGCCGTACGCATAAAGAGCTCTTGGAATTTGTCCAGGAAATATGCCGAGAATACCCTTTCTCTCATGAAGCTGACCCACAGCTCGCTTCAGCTTGTTTCACCAACACAGATATTTAACTTGAAAGCAGTCACAGCGATGACGTTGTTGGCAGGTAGGACCCATTTTAGCACTGCGCGCATGGATATTAGCAGCTAGTGGCTACAAGCGGACGCAGCCCTTTGGCATTCAGAACAATATTTATACAAGCAGAAAAAGATGGTGGGGTTTGTTACTGTAAACTAACACTCATAACCCACACTGTAGTAATAACATGCTCACACTTCTCTGACTTATTTATTTATTTTTTTTTTGCTGGTTTTATATTCTGTCTCTGCGGAGAGCGTTGTGTCAGCTTGAGAGGCTAAGATAGAAACTGCCTTTGTGTTGCAAAGCCCGAAGCAAACACAGCAAAAGAAACGACAGGACTTGACAACATCCCCAGCATCACATTTTGTCTCATCGTCCATAAACACTCCACAGAATCAACACCGAGTCCCCTGCTGCCTTCTTTTCACCGGTCATCCTGCCCTGTCCGCTTCCCGCCGTGCGACGGCCTCAGCAGGCCTGACACGGCTGTTGCCTGCCTTCATGTGAAATTCCAGCTCGGTGAATCTCTCTCCGAGGCCGCCACATGAGCCATGAACCATCGGCCGGTGCACATGAGCGCTCCCGCAGGCCCTGTTGCATCTGTAAAGTCTGTCAGCTCGGCTGCTCCCCGGGTCTCTGATCCAAATCCGCCCCGTAGCCCGGCCACCATCTCTCCTGCCCCCCCACCCACGCCCCCCACCCCCAAACCACCCCACCCCAGCTCCACAACATGTCTTCATCCGGTCCCCCCCCGCCCCCCTCCCCCCTTCTCCCTGAGCGCCTTACGCCAGTCTGGACCTAAGTCACTGTACATCTGTTCAAAATGGCCGCTGCCTTGCGTTGTGACCTACCGATTGACTGGCTCGTCTGCCGAGGTCAAAATACCAGGATACTGATGAGGGTGTAGGACTGATACTGTTGTTTTCTCTCGTGACTTTACGGTTTAATTTTCTCTTTCAAAGCGAGCGCGAGTCTAGTCAGTCGATCCACACCGCTGTGCCATTTACTCACTCACAAGCAAGTATTAGACATTGAAATAAACTACTAATAGGAAGTACAGCCGAAAAAACGTATTCATTATTCTTTTTTTTTTTTTTTCAAATTTTATTCAGTAGGGACAGATAAATATATAGGAAGATAAATGTAAATTGAGTTATAACAAGAATACAATAAATCCACATTTATGTAAATGTGTTTTATATTACTTATGAATTACTAACATTTTTCTGCTAATAAAAAACATACTTTAAAGTGATTTTATTGTCTAAAAAATGTCAAATTTTATATGTAGAAAATAATAATGATAATGATAATTATTATCATAATTATAATTATAATAATAACATTGTTGGTGTTATGACTTGTGTTACTATTGCCCTTAATGTATTTCTTATTCATATATAAATTACAATTATTATTTATTGTTATTATTATTATTATTATTATTATTATTATTATTATTATTATTATTATTATTGTAAAGACAGAAAGCCTTTGTGCTCAGTGCGCATTCCTGGCTTTTTTGTTGTCATTCTTCATGCAGCCTATTGATTCCGGACGCACTGATGAATATCCTTATGAAGTGGTAATCGCCTCTGGCCAGCAGACAGACAGCCAGTCTCTCACATCCAGCCTGATTCCGCGGTTTTTAAAAAGGCTGAGCAGCGCTGATTGGCTCGATCGATAAAACAGCTTCGGTTGACAATTTTAACACTCTGTTTGCCTGCGCGTCTATTTCCATCTCTGCCAACACTGCTGTAAGTGTGTTTCACTTGTTTTATGGGCTTGCTTTTTGATGAAAATTGATGAATTATTAAAGCTGTAGCGGATAGATAGATAGATAGATAGATAGATAGATAGATAGATAGATAGATAGATAGATAGATAGATAGATAGATAGATAGATCAGTCTTTTGTCATTCTGCTGACCTCCGCGTTTCCGCTGAGAATGATTCATTAGCAGAACTGCCACACTGACTTTGCTTTTATTTTGCAAATTCCACTCGGGCCCTGAATGCTCTGACTGATGGCCGCCATACAGCCGCTAATAGTTCCCTTTGTCGCCTCGATGGTGACCCTAAATACATTTGTTCAGTTGAGGAGCTCCTTGGAGTAAAGTTTAACATAGCAGCTTACCGGCGAGTTCTGTTCAGGCCACACACACACACACACACACACACACACACACACACACACACACACACACACACACACACACACACACTCACTGATGCTGCGCCCTTAAACACAGCCCGGGTGCGCGAGAGGCCTTCTCACAGCAAGTGCGCCGCACAAAATGGCCTCATCACTGCTTCTAGCGAGCAAGTTAATCAAGTTTCAGCCCCTTTAAAACCTATTTTAAATATTGTTATTATTTATTTTGATTATGCGCTTTTTATCAACAGCAAAGAGAACAAATATGAGACAAGCTGCCACACGTATTCGCTCATTTTCAGTGTGACAAAACACTTTTGAGTATTTAGAAGTTGTTTTTTTCCTGAGAAGAGCTGCTTCACCTCACCCCGCTTACATTTCAGTTTGAGCACTCTTCAGTGTTTGTGCGACTAGATTTTTACAGGCTTATTTTCAAGATTTCCTCTCCGGCAGGATGTCTCGGTATGGAATTAAACATTAGACAGGTTATTTGTGCGTTTCGACTCTATAACTAACGCTTACTTTTCTTCTGTTAGAGTGTCTTTGCCTGACTGGAAATAAATTACCCAGCCCCCTTTCCCCTCGCCTTTTTTTTTTTCTTCTTCTTCTATGATTTGCCACCGCCTCACCGTGTGATAATACACGTGTAATGAAATAATGATGCGGACGGGGGGACCTCCTCTGCTAAATAAAGACCGGGGGGAGAATATGAATCATGGGAAGAGAGGTTTAGGTGAGAGTTGTGCCAACTGCGAGCAGGCGCAGGGAAGCTCCTGTGGAGGTGTGATCTCACCCACGTAAAAAAAACACTAACATGTGCGCTTCAAAGGCCCCGTTTGTGCATAATCACGCTACGGAATTACAGCGCCATAAATAGAGAGGGGGAAACATGGAGGGTGATGCTTGGTGGGGGGAGACCCTGAGCTGCGACCATAAAAGCCCGTTTGTCTAAGTTCAGGGGAGAGAAGAGCTGTTCAGCTGGAGGTTTGGCGTGTTTTGGGGCAAAGATCATGTGAGCTGGACGTTTCATTTGCCTTTATACATGCAAACAAAACGTTTCCAGACGTGTCCCGAGGCGAGTCGGTTCATCTGAGACTCGCTCATCAGATAAACAGGAATTAGAACAATAAATCAATCAATAAATAAATAAAGTGGGGGCATTGAAGTGTGGCCCCCAGTGTCACCGTGTTGGTGCCTTCCGCTGCTGCGCTCCCTCCCCACATCACAAGTCATTTACACCGGGCAGGTGACCGCACGGCCTGCCGCGCTGCACAGACTGTCATCGACGCAATTTGTCTCCTCTGCGCACTGATAGCAGCTCTAAGTTCAACAGTCAAGGCCTCTCTCTCTCTCTCTCTCTATATATATATATGTGTGTGTCTCTCAACCACCCAGGCCCGCCGCCGCCGAGGCCACCGAGCAGGGCTGACCTCAACATGGGAGCGAGGATCAGCGTCTCATTTTGATCAAAAAAGAAAGAAAGGAAAAAAAAAGAAGATTTAATTTCACTTTATAACGATGACAGAAAAGTTACTAAAGAGGAATTAAGAGGTCGTGCTCCTCGGACAATTAAAACGTCTTAATGTTGAGACTGTTGAGAAAAGCTATCGAATTAAAAAAAAAAAAAAAAGAAAGAAAGAAAGAGAAAGAAAGAAAGAAAAAAAAAAAGAGGAGCCGCTAAACGCGACCATCGTGGCAGGAGACGTCTAACCCTGCGCTCAGAGGCCGCTCGCTCCTCCAGTGGAGCTCGCTGCAGTTAGTTAAATGTGGTAAAGTGTCTGAACAGATTCAGATGATCGTTGAGCAGTGCTGTCTGCGGCCGCTCTGTGTATAACGGGACCATAATTAATTCATTAAAAGCGAAATAAAAAAATAAAAAAAATGACAGGATGGAAGAGGTTCAACTATTAGATGAGAAGATGAGAAGTGGATAAAAGAGAAGAGGGAAAAAAAAAAAAGAAGAAAACGCTGATTTCATTAGGAGCCTCTCCCCCGGCCTGTGTGACCCCGGGACCCCGGAGAGGAGCACGGTGGGACCGGGGAGGAGGGGGGGGAAACCTCCCCAGCAGGCCGCTCGTTTCTCCCTAAATCGCCGTAAAGCCCAGATATCCCTGAAAGAAGTCCCAGCAGCGGCCGTAAATCATCCGGCTGTATTAAAAAGCTTTGGTGAACCCCCCCAGCCAGGTCAGCCGGGTACAATTTATGGCATCACTTATGTAGGGAAAAGATTGTTCTAACGAAATACATCAACTTCAGGTCTGTGCGCAGCCACCTCTGCGATCACCGGCGAGAAAAACACAGCGCTCTCTCCTCCCCTGCCTCTGACCTCTCTGCCTCTCTCTCTCACTCCATTTTCCTCCTCTTCTCTTCTCTCCCCCCCATCTCTCTGTTTGTGTGTCTACCTCCGGAGAACCCCCCCACACCAAAAAAAAAAAAAAACAAAAAACTTCTGAACAACAAGAATCCACTCATCCGTTCGAGCCATGTGTTTTAAGTCAGTGGTTCCCAACTGGGGTCCGGTGACCCACAGGGGTCACTGCGAGGGGGTCCAGAGGGGTGAGGGTGGTGGTGGGGAGTAAAGGAACTACAATTTCAGAAATATTTTTTTGTTTAGAAGTTTGCTCTCAACTAACCTGTAATTGTAGCCAGCCGCGCAGAGAGTGGGACGTTAATTAATTCATTATTTCATGATGAAAATAATAATAAAAACTCCATTCCAGCGAGATGTCGCGTGTTAAAGTAACTCCTGCGCAGTGCCTCTTGTTATCACTCGCTGTGTTATTCAGGGGTGCCAATAAAACAACAAAACCTTATCAGGTAAGATCTACCGTATTTATTTCTGTGTGGCACTTTCCTCCGCCGTGCGCCTTCGGGTCGTGGCAGGAGGAGAGGAGAGGAGAGGAGAGGAGAGGAGGGGGAGAAGCCGACTGTACTGTGAAAAAGCAATTTAGTCGGAATGGTGATTTCATGACGACTTTAGAAAGCAGCGGCGTTGTCTTCTCTCCGCACCGACACGGATGTTTCTCCCAAATGAGGGTCACGACACTGACAGCGAGTTGAGGAGTTTGAATAAAAAATAAATAAATAAATAAAGAAATAACGCACTCAGACTTGGTATCGAGCCAAACACAGTGTGTGTTTTTTGTGTTCTTTTTCTTTCTTTTTTCTTTTTCAAAAGATTTAACTTGGTGGCTTATAAGTAACACGAGTGAAACAAAAAAGGGAAAATGAAGTTTCCTTCCAGAGCACTGTCCTCTGCTCTCGTTGCTCCGGCGGTGTCTCTGTGTATTTGCTGTATATATGCAGTCTGTCCGCTGTATGTGGCTGTTTCCATTTTATTTCGATTCACTGACGTCACCTCGACAATCCTCGGGCAAAGTTAAACTCGACTTGGAGTAAATAATTAGGACTTTGACTTCTTTTGTTTGTTTGTTTTTTTTTACTTTGTTTTAAATATGAAAAATAAAGAAAATGAATAAAAACACTTAAGTCATCTTGCGGACAGGCCGAGGAACGAACCGAGAGACAGCGAGAGAGAGAGAGAAGGCGTTCACTGAGCCAGTGGCCCACTGTCCTACTTTCCAACTGGCATCACAAACCAACCGGGAGCCTCGCCTGGGCTCCAGCACTCAGAGTTCAAGCTCTAGGCCCCTTCCAACCTTATTTCCACTATTCCCCATTCTTATCCGTCCCCCACTCTCCCCCCAAAAAACAGAGCAAAGCGAGCCATCCCAAAATATAGGAAAGCAATAACAGAAGAGTGGGACACCACTACAGAGAGAGAGAGAGAGAGAGAGAGAAAAGAGAGACGGCTAGAATTTCCCATCGATTTTACGCACGGCAAACATCAACACTCCGCTCACACAGATGGCTTTGTTATTGCAGGCGACTGCATAAATATGAATAATCGATAGATGCCACGTTGAGAGAGACAGAGAGGGAAACAGTCACAAAAGTAAGAATGAAATATCTACAGTGATCAATGAAGATCATTTGACTTGATTATATAAATCGCATTTTTGCGTTTCAAAGCAATTGTGTGTACGTTTGAAAAAATAAATAAATAAATAAATAAATCATACCGCGGCTTTTCCCAAATCAAGTCAGTATTATAATACACTTTTCTCGTGATTTTTAAGGGCACACTTTGACCTCGCGCTCGTAGTGCTCATGTCAAAAGGCCACACACTCACACAAGCCCTAAAACACACGCCGCCGACCTGAGGGAAAGTGTCCGGGGGAGGAGGAGGAGGAGGAGGGGGGCTCGGAGCCGCGGCTCCCCGGTGGGCAACACTGTGGCGCTAATTTCGTTTAAGCGACGAAGAAAGCCCCAGCAGCCGGAGAGAGCTGATCCAACAAAAAGGAATACACAACTACCATTGAAATGGATGAGCTTTCGTTGACGCGCATAACAATTGTGTTGTGTGCCGAAACCTGCGCCGGCGACCGCGCCGACTCTGCTGCGTAAAGCCAATAATTCCATTAGTGAGCCCTAAAAAGAAGACAGATGGCCACTTTGAAGATGAAAAACGTCAGTTTTAACTCGGGGGGTGACAGCATATGAATGAATCTGGGTGCACAGGAGCCTCACCCGCTGCGGCGCCCAAAGCCTCCGGGAGGCAAAAGGGTGCTGGCTCGCTGGGAACGAGGGGGAACAGGCTTCAGGCACCGCAACAACAACAACAACCGAACATGGGATTTTCTTACCTTCAACGGCGGACACCGCGGGCAGCAAGAGGCTGCATAAAAGCAGAAAGTAATCCATTGTCATAAAGCAGTCAGGTCGGACATGTAAATAGACCCACGAGAGAGAGGAGGGAGTACAATCCTGGGTGACCGACGCTCCGCGCACCCAGTCCCGTCCCAAGTCCCTGTCCCTGTCCCAGCTGTGTCAAGCCTCCGGGAACACAGTTACCCCCATTCACCAAAACACGTAGAGGTGGAGATCGGGGGGGGAGTAAGACCCCTCTGGTGTAAAACGTGTGAATACAGCAGCCCTTCTCCCTTTTTTTTTTCACTGATCTCCAATGCGCCTTATTAAACCAGAGAGAAGGCGACGGGCGCAAGTCTCCCGGTCCCTTCCCCTCGCGTGGAGCAAATCAGCTGAAAACAGGTAGTCCAGTCCGCGGTCACCATCCGGACGATATTTCCAGTAATATTTCGCTGAGAGTCACTGAAATGAAAATTAAAAGAAAAAGAAAAAAAGAAAAGAAAAATAACAGCCTTCTCGGAGAGATCCGAAGACTTTTCTTTCTCTCTGTGGTCAGAGGAGCAGAGGCAGAGATAGCCGCACTTGTGTCACAACCATGGTGTGTTAGTCCCAGCCAGGCATGTGCACGCTTCACATGCGCCCGCGATCGAGTGGTATTCCTGTAAAGACACAGCCGCGCGGTTTGTGGATATTTATTCCCTGAGCGAAATGTATCAGCTTCGGCTGCTGCGTGGAAAGTGTCTTCGCAAGGCAAGGCTTGTGCTGGAATGAGGCACAAGGCTGTGGAGAGGAATAACGGGAGAGAGGGAGGGAGGGAGAGAGAGAGAGAGAGAGAGAGAGAGAGAGAGAGAGAGAGAGAGAGAGAGAGAGACCAGGGGGGCACCAGCAGGAGGAGGGGTTACGCTTAAAGCAGCTGCATTGAAAAAAAATGTCTACCTTGCCAATCATCGAGTCTCATATTTATAATCTGAATGACATCTCTGTCTGTTCTGAAACGTGTTTTTTTTTTCTTTTCTTTTTCTTCAAGCATTTGAAACATTTGTACGTCTTCTTCCCGGAGCAGTCTTTGTTCCCCACATCTCGACAGCGACAAACCAAACGATCCTCCCCTCCAGACACTTGATTTAAAACACTTCTGAGACACAAATACTATCATGTGGGAGATTTTTTTTTTTGTTTTGGGAACAGTTTGCGCAACATTTTGCAGTAAATCTCCACTTGCATTTTACTCGCGGATGCGCAAAGCTTGACTTGACAGTTTTGCAGCGATTGTCAGGTTGTTGTTTTTTTTATTAGTATCATTATTTCTGTTTTATCCTCTCTCGCAGCGCGTCACCCTGCCTCTCCTCACTGGGACTCCGAGCCCCGTGCACAGGCATGGACGCACAGCGCCTCCCTGCGGGTCGCTCCGTTACGATCCAAAGGCGAAGAGGAAGTTTCTGCTGAGTTCTTGTTTTGATTAAAACATTTCTTTCTGTCCCTTTCTCTCTCCCGCACTCTTTCTCTCTTTCATCAAACGCTTGACTTGGAAATGCTGGAAAAGTTTGAAAAGCGCTCCGGCGGACACCGGACATCCCACCACCCCTCACGTTTTTTTCACCTCGGATGTTTGGAGATTTTTCTGTGAGTATGAAAGTGACATCACCACGTCCTGCGCGTTTATAATCGAGACTTCGTTTGAAAAGGATAAAATAAATATGGATGGATTTTTATTTATTTTATTTTTTTTTAAAAAAGGAAAAAGAAAAAAAATCCAAAGTTTCTTGCAGAATGTGCTCATGAAAAAAAAGAAAAAACAAAACACTTTCCTAACCAATTTCTGTTTCAGGGTCAGTGACATTGGAGTTTCTCTCTTTTAATTTACAGTAATAACAAAGCTGAGGAACTCTCCTCAGACGCGTCGCTTTTTCCCTGGTGCGGAACAAAACTGCGCTTTCCTCTTAATCGCTCCTCAAATACAGCGAGACATTTAACCCAGTCGGTCCGGCAAAAGGGCAGCGGGCAGTGAATTTAATTTAATTATTTATTTTTCCCCCTGCAGAATTATAGACCTGAAATGTACTTTTCCTCCTCCTTTGGATATGTTGGAGCAGGGGGGGGCATCAGTCACGCCCGAGCCTTTAACAGCCTCTCCCCTCAGTCTTTACACTGCTTTTATTGTGTCGGGGCGCGCTTCAGCCCGCTCTCAACACAGCCGTAAACAAAGTGAAGGAATCTGCCAAGAAAATATGCATCAGGGTCCAAACGGCTGCCCTCGGGATAAGTTACTTTTATTTAAATTAAAAAAAGAGAGAAAAAGAAAAAATAAAACTTTTCCCCTCACAGTTTTCAGTCTTTATGCCGCTTTTGAACAGACGGAAATAGCCATTTGCTCACTCAGATAAACTCCTGTGATCTGTGGGGGGAATTACAGCTCTGCTGACACAACAGCAGCCACAGCTCTCACCCTGATGTACAGGAGGTGTTTCAGCTGAACCCGGTCACTCTCTTGATTTTTAATGCTGACTTGAGTGCTGCGTCCAGTTTGTTTGGTTCAGATCAGTAATAGCCAACTGATGCATTTAATTAAGTCAGACATATAAAACAGAGCCAGAGATGAGAGGCCCAACTTTGGCACAGTCAGCATTAAAAAAAAAAGAAATTATATATATATTTAAAAAAAAAAAAAAAAAGCTGCTAAATAGCCGAAGTCGATTCCATTATTAATTATGTTGAATATTGATGTGCTCTCTGCTGTATTTGGAGATAAGAAGGAGCTGGAGAGCTGAACGCAGCTCCTCGGATAAAGTTATTAAAGTTAATGTGAGTCGACTCTCAACTTTTCAATCAGTATGCAAAGAATAATAATTATGTGGACACAGTGGAATTTGAAGGCCTGTTCCGCAGGTATGTGAGGAGACGCTTTAGGTGAGGGAAACCTGCGAAGTGTCCAAGTGAAGCAGAAGGGCTGGTCTGCTGGAGGGGAGCTGAGAGGTTGGATGCCATTTCCTGAGAGGTGCAGGCAGATAGATTTAACCGTGCGTCTCTGTCTTGTGTCTCTGGTCTTGTGTGTTAGTGTTGCCACCCTCATAAATAGTTTTTAAAAAGATCATCTCAGACAATTTTGCTAATTTGTGTAATTCATTTTTTTTCCAACTTTATCTCCCTAATTAATATTTGTGAATTTTATTATTTTTTTTCTGACTTTTATTAGAAAGAAATGTTGCAAGTACTTTTTATTACCAAAAAAGAAAAAAAAGGAGGGGAACAAAAAGAAAATGACAGCCAGAAGTGCAGTTCAGCATCAGCTTTTCAGCACCCAGCATTCACGCTGTAATGTCACCAGAAATTGCCTTCTCTAGCTGTACTTTGTTAAAGTCTCGCTAAAATTTTGTAAATCTGCTTTCCAAGTGTGGAAAGTCGGCTGGCCGAAAATCTTCCGACGCTTGGACTCCTGGATGTGAATGAGTAAAAGTTTTCCAGCCTGGTATTACAGGGCCAAAATTGTCAATGGGAGTTTTTTTTTTTTTTGTTGTTCACTTTGTGTTCCCTAGCGTTTGGAAACTACTTATCGGTTTGTGCGTTGTAAAAATACATTTTATAGAAAAAGATTTTAAGAGATAAACTAACCCACGCTGTTTTTTATGAAGAGAGATCGGCTAACAGACCCAGAGCGAGAAGAATGCCAAGTGAAAAGAAATGTGCAACAAGTCTGTCTTTCCCCTCTGTGATTCTAAAGCCCAGCATGTGGGATACAACTCTTAGAAATCGTAATAACTGTGACAGTAATATAAACTCTGTTGTAAGATAAGATAAAATAGAGCTTTTGTAATTGAGAGGGAAAATCTAGTGCCAGAGATTTCTGCTAAATTGTACAGTACAATAGAAAATCCAGCAACAGCTGGTAGGGTCAGGATCAGACACTGGGACACGCAGTAATTTGAAGGCAAGAAGATATAATATAAGTGAAATATAAATTATATTCAAAACGTAAATTGCTAAAACAAGTGCCTAATAAAAGAAGGATTGATGGAAGACAAGTTAAGCGTAGACTAAAAATGAACTAACTGTAAGGTAGAAAAGGTCATACTGCACCAGATAATCAACACAATAATGCACATGATATTGACTGTTGTATTGTATATGAAAATAATAATAACAATGATAAGTGGTTCTGCACATGATACTCACATGGCTGTCAACAGTTATTTAGAGTTGGTGCCATATACAGGCTGTTGTTCCACAGTTGTACATATTTACTGCACTTGTAACAACACTACTGTGTCATTAACCGTGCTTTGCTGTTTTGGTGCCTCATACAGGTTGTTTTTGTTCATATAAAATACAAAATATATATATATATATATATATTAAAGTAGCTTTGTTATTTTCAGATTGGTTTCATGTTAACATTCATTGTTGATTTATTTATTAATTTTTTTTACAATAAATAATTTTAGTATTTTGGTCTCAATCAAACAGCAAACAATCAAAATACTACGGGCAGACAAGAAAAGGGCAGTAAAAGTTGGATGAAAAGACGCAGTCAAGGTATTTTTAGGGGTAGTTTGTCTCAATGACACCAAATTTGTCAGATGCCCATATATATCGCAATGACAGAGTCCGTTTAAAAGGAAAATCATTTTATAAGTGAAGAAACGACGTGGGTAAGAGGATCTGTGGCGGCTTCAAAGAGGACCGTCTCGTTTGTTGCCAAAACCACCGAAGCCCCAGCCCTCCTGCCTGGTCGCCATTAAAGGGCAACCAGAAGCACACGGAGTTCACGGCTGCCACCTTGGTTACTTCTATACGCTTATGGCCGCTCTTAAAAGGAAATGAGGTAGAAAGACTTTAGAGCAACTTTGCTAAGAAAAGAAAACAAGGATTTTGCAGAGTTTTGCTGGGAGTATGTTACACCTTTGAAGGTTTCTCCCAGGAGATCAAAAATCTCGGCCCATGATAAACAAAAGATTACCAGGGGCAAGGCTCAAAGAATTCCTGAACCCCCGACTGTTGCCAGCATAGAATATAAGTGTGTCAAACCATAAATATGGGCTTGGTATAAACCAACGCACTAGGGGGGAGGACTTTTTCCAATGACTGGAACGTCCACATTAATAAATCAACGCTTGTGTACTTTATAGCTACCATCGGCTTTTAACAAAACTTATGGAGCGGGTTTATTTTCCTACATTTTATAGTGTATGGCTGAGAGTTTCCCCATCTATGAATGGCAGCAGAAATACTCTATATACAGCCTTGTTGCTATAGACTGACTGTCAGTATTGGGATGGTCACTGAAGTAACAGATTACCGATTACCAGTTGTAATGTAATAAATACAAAGAAATTAAACTGGACAATGAAATGAAATGAAATATAAACATGTAGCTTTCCGGATGTTCGGCAATATAATACAATTATAATGTAGGCGATGTGCACTGATTTGATTAGCAAACGAGCAAATTCAAAAGATTGTATCGCAAACAGCACTCAGAGTTTGAGTGATGAACGGAGCCTGTCTAGACGGATACATCTCCTCTTAAGCCGCTCCCACCCCTGATGGTGTCGCACTCATATTTGTCCAAGCAGCTGTGCTCCAGAGATGTGAAATAAGACCATGCTTGACGTAAAGCCCCAAGTCAACAGAGTTAATGTTCTCTTTTACATACCAAAAATAAGGTATTCAGATGAAAGTACTATGGATTACGACTGGGATGTCATTACTATTTTTCCGTCAGTAATTGTAACAGACTACAGAGACCTTAATTTTATAATTCAATTGCATGTGCCTACGACACATAATCAAGGCAAACTATACTTTCTATACAGTCTCAGCATGGTTAGGTTTAGGCAGGAAAATAAAACAAATGAGTTTTCGAAAAGATTGTGTTTTTGGCTACTTATGTAACTTTTGTGCCTTAGTTAATTAAGTTCCGTTTGGTACATGATGTCAAGTCGATAACTCGCTGATGACTTTTGGTGCGATCTATCCAGCGACCCAGTTCTCCACCATATGTGGTCTTCGGCTCTCCTTGTACACCGTCACCTGACTTCCTCCTTTGTGGTAATTATTATGACCGTGGCCAATAGAGGTCACTGCTAAACGACCAACGTAAATATGAGTCTTGATGAGTTGCTTGCACAGTCGACTTAGTTGATATTTTTCCTGATGGCTGACATTTAACTAGTCACTGGTCAAGATTGGTGAGAACTGGTGAAAGTCACAGTGGTGTAAACACCCACCAACACACACACAAAATCTAATAATGTTGGATTGATTTTTATTTTTTATTTTTTTCTAGGAGGCTTACCGTAACCATTACACATAACCAAAACATGCCTGCCCCTAACCGTTGTCCCTACCTTTACCCTATAATCTAACTCAATGAGGACAGGAGGATATTTTAGCTGGGCCTGAATGCAACTGCTCCGAAAACCAAATTGCGGATACCGACTTTTGTCCCGAGGCCGCGGTCGATCTGGTTTTGGAGTCCACAATTTGTTCCAAATGTGACTTAAAACAAACACATACACCCAAATACTGTACACAGACGCGGACAAATGGTCCACTAAGTGCTCGTGAGGAGCACCTGGCACGCATTAGGAAGTCAATAAGTAAAGTGGCAGACATTTTACCGCCATGTGGAAATTTCTCAAGCTTACACCTACTGCGCCCTCGCCAGACCTTCGCTAACCTCATCCATCCTTCCTCCCACTCATCTCATGCCAGGATATCAGTGTCCCCTACTTTCTCTCTTTAAATGCAACACACACACACACACACACACACACACACACACACACAAACATAGACTCAAGGCTTTTCTGACACACACTAAACTTCTCCAACCTTTCCTCCCTCACAAATCACATGCCCGGACGCAAACACAAACACACACATACACACACACACACACACACACGTAAACCCCCCTTCAGCATGCATAAAACTCTGGCAGACTTCACACACGCATGCACACACACACACACACACACACACCCCGTAGCTCTTATGTCTGGGTATGGTCTAATAGCAGCACTAATGTGATGTGAGTGTGAGGGGATCGCTTTACTCTGGTAATATTAAGGGAATGGTGAGCCGCTGGTATTTTAGAGTGTCTTTTGACGTGTGTGTGTGTGTGTGTGTGTGTGTGTGTGTGTGTGTGTGTGTGTGTCAATGAACAGCAAAGAGTACTGGTAGTGCTGGTAGAGGAGGAATTGGTGGTGGGTGGCTCTGGAGAATCTCACAGGGGCTCAAAGCTGGAATCCAGGCAGAGAGGAGGTGCATGGGCGGGTTGCTGTTCGTGAGTGTGTGTGTGTTCATGGGAAAGAGAGAGGGGGCTGTTTACAAGAGTTGCGTGGGTGGGGAGGGGCTGGGGTGGGGTGGGGGGGTCTAATCCTAAAGGCCTTCACCACTGACCGAGCACTTAACACAGGATCACAACTGCAGCCAGGACTGAACCCCCTCAAGACCACCATTGCATACCCTCACCCTAACCCCCCCCCCCCCCCCCCAAACACACACCAGCGCAAACACACACACAGCCAACACCACATCTACTGTCTCGCTTTTAGCCAAGGTCCTGCGCTGTAAATCAGCACCTCCTTGCTGACCCCTCCACCCTTCATCTTCCCTCACCACCACCAGCACCCCAGCTTCTGCCACAACCAGCTACCGCGCGTCTCCGGTGAGCATCTCTCAGCTTTCAGCACCTCTTCTACCTAACAGAGAAAAGATATACTTCAGTGTCTCAGCTGACTGTAGATTTATGACTCAACCTCCCATCACCACGACCCCGCTGTCTTTTTGTGCCGACAGACGGACAGACAGGCAGGCACTTAGGCAGACAGGCAGTCATAGATGAGGGATGAGGATCACTGTGTCACACAGGCACTCACATGCGTATGGCTGACAAACAGCCCCGGCATGCTAATTATATGATGTGTGGACAAAGAGCGAGGGAAATAACCTGTTGCAGGATGACGCAGAGAGCGCTGACACTCTCGCTTCCAGCTCTGGCTAGTGAGGTTCAGTTCCCGACTTCAGGGGTAGCTTGTAACTGTACATAGAGATTTCAGACCACAACAAAAGCCCGATACTGACCTCAAACAAGAGCACTTCCACTTGGTTTCCCGTGGCTTTGACTCCTGGGGAAACATCAGATGATTAGTCAGGAGGTGACGAACAGTTCTGTCCGAGATTTTTATCAGCAACGAGTGAATGGATGAATGAAAATGTGTTTCGGACAAACAAAAACTTTGATCAGTTCTACAAATAAGAAGAATAACATTTTAAAAAGCATGTTACAAAGTATATTCCGCACTGACATGCCTGAAAAGCAGTAGGAAGAAGTATACACTTATTTCATCCTGCCCCTTCTCCACAACTTAGCAATTAACATTTATCAATTTACTTCCATTCCTCAACCTGTATACCCTTCATATGCTCCCATCTAACTATATACAATCCAATATACTATGTGTACAATTAACAAATGACATTTCATATGTTAATACATTTATATATGCTTCTTAAGTGGCAGGACTCTGGGTTAGTGCTAACCGGCTTGTCAGCAGCATCAGCTGTTAGCTTAGCTACCAAAAGTTGTCGTCCAGTGATTAACAGTCCGTGTGTCTGAGTGAGCTTCTCAGTGTGTTCAGTGGTCAATACCAGTCCAATTGCTAATGCTACCTCCTTTTTCAGTCCAAATGCCTCCTAATGATTCAACATTGTCATTGACTCATTGCAAAGAACACATCTTGAAAAAAAAAAATCAGATTGCACCTTAAATGAATATAGACTATATAGAGATCAGAAATCTGCATGTTGCTTTGACAGTTCCGTCCCGGGGAATCATCTTCTTTTCTCGTTGCTCTCAGCCGAAGTACAGAATTCCACTCACTGCATGTGCGTTGTACAATGACTCTACTTTTGCCTCCCCTGCTGGGGATGCAAAATGAACCTCAGTGTAAACTGACAATGAAATTTTACTGTATCTTATCATACTTATACAATGAAGTAAAAAACTCCCATCATCCCATGCCACTTGACGACATCATCAAAACACATCTTTAATTTAAACATCCTTAGCAGCAGAAATGACACACTGTGCCTTTAACCGAAGGTGCTTAACTTGCTTAACTTAGCCAGTGCTTATCCAGGATTTCAGATTACTGAATGTCACAATATTTACGACCACATACATAATCTAGGTAAGCCTGCATGCTGGATTTTTTAACACTTACCTTTCGGAGGACTAATTCTCTTCTCCGCTTTGCCATTTTTCCAAAACCTGACAAAACACTGGGGCATAACTTGTATCACAAATGGTAACCTGAAAAAGAAAACTAGTGGAATTAATTAGCGGCCATTTAAATGTATTTTACTCATCGCTCTTCACTTGAATCTTTGACCTTCACTGTTCAGAATGATTTTTGCACTCGAAGGCCGTTTTTCACACTCATCTGTTGCGGAGGAGGCGAGCGTGTTTCCAAAATGGATATGGTCTTAATTCAAAAGCACTTGTTTGAAAACATAACAAAAGCAAACATACATCAGTCCACAAACGTCTCAGTGTCAACCCTTAATCCCTCCAACATGTTTTTCTCTTTCTCTCTCTTTTTTTTCCCCACAATGCCTCCCTTTTCTGTATTACTGTATTTTGTCTGGCCTGAGTGACAGAGTATGCGTGGGGTGGGGGGTCAAGGCAGGTGCAGTGGCCAGGAGAAACACCACTGTACGCTCCAGAGCCTTTCCCATTAACACGACGGAAAAAAGTCCGCTGGTTGCTACTATCACCGCCATTGTAAATGCATGGCCTCCCCAGTGTGCGACCTGCTCCCTCTCTGCTCCCGAGGCACTCCTGCCTGTACATTCCAGATTTATGTGCTGTCTCCTTGCATCCATGGCTGAGCTTGAAATATCTTGAGCTCGACCCGTGCCAACAAAATCGCTTTTGATTCATAAATATTCTGGACGTTTCCATTGCGGCAGTGGATTGCTTTCACGTTGGACTGAGAAAAGAACACTCAATTTACTTTTAATAACTAAATGTTATGCGATAAATGCAGCCATGACAAATTCCCAAGGACAAAGTCCAGACGGGGAAGGGGGGGGAAAAAAAGGAGGCACACGCACGGACCATTTGACGTCAGGCGAAATCAAAGGTCCAGGATGAATAATCACCGCTGCTGGTCCAATAACAGAATGATTGATTGGCCCAAAGCCCCACACTGTCTGAGATAACATTGTTCAAAGTGTCCAAACACAATGTCAACACGGTGCCTCCCTCGCGGGCGCCGTTCTTTCGCCGTACCCAGAAACCCACTGTTGACCCATGACCTTTCAGCATGTCCAGCTGCAAAATGCAATCTTCCGTGCAGGCTGTGACCCCGAGTGTTGCCAACAGAGGCAGATGGTGGCGGATCCTCTCTACTGTAGGTCACTGGAGGTTACTATGAACATCTCTCATAAACAGGCTCAAAAACTAGCTCATTGACCAGGCCTGCAGGAATTTTTTCTGCTATTTGAAAGGATGTCAGAATTCCTGATTGTGCAGTTACTGCCGCGCTCCGATCTCATCCAGGAGACCGAGTTGAGGCCACTGACAGAAGCGGAGGTCAATAGCTCTGGTGTCTACTTTTTACGAGCATCAAATACAACAAATCATCCCTGTGTAGTTACTGTCAGTCAGGTGAAATGCGACTTTCTCCCCCCTCAGCGTCCGGCTCTACTGCGGCTCTCCCAGAGGTAGTTAGTCATGACAGAGTTTCTAACCGCAAAAGCACATGGTTTCAGTTTAGCCCTCGCTACCATTCGACGGGGCTCCCATCTGGTTGCTCTCTCTCTGCGTGATCACACCACACGTATACGACATACCATGACCCAAAAGCCGTGTAATGGGAAGCAGAGAGGAGGCTTAACCACCACCACCGCCAGCCCCAAAATCTGGACACCCAAAAACGATATGTCATGCACATCTTAGGGTAAATGCTTGTAATATTTCTAATGACTCCTGGCTTTCTGGGTAAGAGGGCTCAGCTGAGTGATCTGGAACCTGAATAAATGTGTCTGAATGAGAGTAGATGGTGCTGCAGAGGTGCTGCTGCGACAGGGTGTCAGCTGGTCAATTGGTTAACTGGTCTTTTACTTGGCTCGCTGGCTGCTGGGCATGTGGCGAGAGAGCAGACACTTGGCAAGATGGTGCAAGACTGTAGTCAGTCAGTGTGTATGTCTGTGAGTGTGTTTATGTGTAAGCCAAGCCCTTATTACCTCAGCGTGGGTGAGTGTGAGGTGGGCTGTGTGTGTGTGCGTGCGTGCTAAGTCCTTATTACTGTAGCGTATGCGTAATGAAACCAACGTACTTATTACCCTGGCGTAGCACTGCATTTGAGTGCATGTATGTGCATGTGTTTGTCCTTATTAGCTCCCTCTTCTCACCCAGATACCTCCTGAGCACTAGTTAGCATGTAAAGCAACAAATGACAGAAGGGACCTGCCAGGACTACTACAAACATCAAGTAAAAACTGAATTCACCCCATCGCAGGTTAGTAACTGTCATGACACTCACACAGATGCAAGAGATCTTTAATGAAACTAATAAATCACAATCGCTCACAATATATTTTGCTGCCGAAACTCAGATATTGACCGCCATCCATTAAACATTTGGTTCACCTAAAGGTTGTACGCACGAAAGAACATTTAGCCATGTCGCGTTTTTGTTTCATTTGTCCAGATTTTAGCACTGGAAAATATGAGTCTCAAAATCAAAAGTCGCCACCTTGATAGCAGGTGCAGTCTTCCCGGGAACCCTCCTACAAATGGTCGGCTTATGCTTTTAAAGAAGTCGTTCATGCTCATAAGTGCTGTCCAACACAGCCAGCCCACTCGCAGAACAGTATGTTGGCATTACATGTTTTGTGACCTGAATGTCACGTCAGCAGGTGGAGCGGATCGCGCTGGTGTTAAAGTGAATCTCTCGCCAAAATGCAACCTAGGCTTTTTATGTGAATGTACCCGAATCAAAAGTTTGTGTAAAAGCATAACTATATTGTAGAGTCAAGCTCATTTTCAGTGGGAGTGCTTTTACGCTAGCATCAAAATCGCTATTTTTAAAACACTACGAAGTCTCGACTCAACATGAAACTTGTAGTATCGTAGTATCACCAGGGTCTCTACACATGAACATGAGCATTGAGAACATTGTTTGTGTACACAGAGTTTACTAAAAAGAAAGTTTTTTTGAACAACTCACCTTACCGGTTGTTTGTTCCGCTAGCCGCCGTCCTGTCAGTGAGAAGTATCGATTTCCAAATACGGCGAAAAATGGCGAACAGTTAAGATGGACCACTCTTAAAGCTTAGTTCCATATAAATACACGGACAATTTGTTGTTTTGTTGTTAGCAAAAAACAATATTTACCTCAAAGTTGACAAAGGAGCCTCGTGTAAGAAACAATACTAAAATCAAAGGCTGGAAAAGTCACGTGAGATATCGCGTGGATACTTGCTGCCGGAAGACAGGAGCGTTCCACCTTAACTGTCCCCCATGTTACATCACATTCGGAAATCGATACTTCATGGAATACTGACTAATGTGAAATTGGTGGTTTATACTTTCAGAAACTGTGAGAGACAGCCCATCCTAATCTTTCATCAAAAGGGTTTCTGAAGCTGTTCAACCATCAGATGAGACGTTCTGATAAGGCATACTGGTAGCTTCACTCCGGATAATCCACAGGCTTCGGTCTGAGCAGTTTCTGAACCTTTTCGTGTCAGTGAAATAGTTCCTATTCTGCTGAAAATGTGGATTTTACAGAGCAATCAGGACGTTGTTTCGGGAACAGTGATACTCCGAGCGCCACAACAAGGTGTCATTAATGTTCATTGTATTGAGGTGGATGCAAACAGCTCTGTTAAACATATCCTTGGTATGTTTAATTCATTGTTGTTGGTGATGCTATGAAGCACTTTGTCGTTAAATACGTGTTTGACTGTAATTGTGGCAATGCTGGGGTTGTATTTGTTGTTTGTTCCTTTGTAATTTTGGTAAACCAGCCGTTTGATTTATATTTAACTTTAGATCTCGTGATGTACCGCGTTTTAATAATCAGATTAAAATTAAACATTTTAGAAATTTGACTCACCACATCTGCTGTTCAGATGATGCTGTACAACACAGTATTAAAGCCTGTATGCAATAGTGAAACGATATGTATGTCAGCGAACTGCTCTTCTGTCGAGCAGAAAACTACTGCAGCAGTCTCATGTCTGTTCACAGCTCCATGCTGATATGACTGTACTTGTCTTTATTGCAATTTTATTTTGAGCTTTTGCGTACATATCGCCTGGATGAGAAACCCAAAAGCATTAAAAAAAGAAGAAAAAAAAGTCTAGCCGTGGATGAAACAAACACAACCACCCTGCAGTTTCGCAGTTGTCTCCGCTAGACTGGAGGCAGACACAGCAGGGCAACATTATTGTTTTGCCTCGGGGCTCCGACTTGTCCGTGCACTTACACATGATTACATCATCAATATTTTGGGCAACAAGTGAAACTCAGCTGCTAGGCTGCAACTCATAATATTTCACCTACTTGTGAGTCACACAACCAGTCCTGCTGCTATAGCTGCAGCCGGATTGCTTCACACGTAGTCACTATCGAATTTTGTCTGGTATCGGAGAAAGCAGCCACCAGAGCCAATAATCATGGACTGACTACAGATGAGTTTTTGATTCAGCTTTTATTGAGCTCGAAAATACTTACACAAGGACTTAGATTCATTTTTTTTTTTAAGTGCATATTCGTTTTTCTGTTGTTAAGATGTGTCATTTTGTGTACTTTTGAGTAAAAGATGTCAACTTTTAGTGCTGTTCTATCTTTGAAAAGGACATGTTTTTAAGTGTCCTCTCCTATCCTAGACGCTACATAAAGTCCTAGTTAGAAGCTCCGTGAAGACTGCAGCTTGTTGTGCAGCCTTAAATACGAGGTTTGGGATAATAGCACGGCGCGTTGCCCTCTCACTTTCTCTACTCATGCGTGCCGTGACAGACGACTGGCGGGCGGAGAGAAAAGCAAGATGCCTGGCAGAGAAGGTAATTTTTTTGCAAAGCGGATATGTAATTCAAGAACGCGCGCCCATGCACGGACAAGCCTGCACAGTGTGCACATGGCAGTCGGGATGAATGCATGCAGTTGTGCAGGCGCGCACACAAACACATGACTGTACCCAACAAGCGTTTGACAGACAGCAACACACAGGAGGAGGGCCAAGTTCAACCACTTTCCAATCCCCGGTGACATTTACATGACGCACACTTGTGAAAACATTAAAGCAGCTTTGGGAAATGTTTGAAGGTGATATCGTAATGGTATTTAAGTTCTAATCTCACCAAGCAATGCATGCAGCGCAAACAGAGAGCTGCACGAGCATATTTGCATGTCTGCAGTCTCTGTCTCGAAGATTTATTCGATGTTGAGATGTCCGCAGAAGTAAGCGCGCTTCACTACGCGTGTGCACACACACGGGAGACCAGTTCGGAACGCGCTGCCCGTTTTTCCCCTCTTTCTTTAAGCAGCCCCACCCATTTTTATGGCTAACACACACACACACACACACACACACAAGGAAACAGTTGCGATGCCAGCGTCTACCCACACACCAACCCATGACTACCGCTCAGCCGCCTTATGCCTGCCGCTGATACAAACAGACAACACAAAACGCTCTGCCAAGAAGCAATCAGTCAGAAAAGAGTGCCTCAGTGATTTGTTATGAGCAGGTGCTGTGAAGAAAATTGACAGGCAATGTTTTATCGAGACAGAGTGAATTTACTGCCGGTAAATTGATAGTAGACATAATGAAACAATAAAAACGTCTGCAGCGCCAGCCCCGGGACAAGGTGCTCTGTTGTTGCATATATGTGTGACTGCATGTGCGTGCGTGCGTGTGTGTTAGAAGAGATCTACTGCCTCTGCAGATGGCCCAAACTCCACATTACACGTACTCTCATTCATGCCCCATTGTTTTCTTAACTGATAAGGAAGCACTTGAGCTGTTTGCAAACAGTGAGTCAACAATGGGAGAGGACAATAGAGCTATTCATAAGCCACAGAGAAGGAGAGCCGAGTAATAAGGAATAAGGAGGGAAAGAGGGGAAGAGAAACAGAGCGTGTGTTTGCGAGGTGTGTGTGTGTGTATTCGTGCGGTTTGCGGGGACAGAAAATGGTGCTGTTCAAACAAACAAAACTAACCAAAGAGGCTAATTTTCAGCATTGTTGCATTATATCATGTCGCCCTGCTGCAAGTCATCAGAGGGTGTTTAGTGACTTTACCCAGCGCTCTATATACCTCTACCCCTCCCATACACAGACCCACACACACACACACACACACACACACACAGGTCTGTCACCCATGGCGCTGTGAGTGATCTCTGTATGGACGCTGCTGAGCAGCTCACGGGGGCATCTGGTCTTTTTCCCCTCTCAGTCGCTGAAATGTAAACACCCCAGTTGCCTGGATTTGCCAAATGAGCACCTGGTATTTCAAAGTGGCCTCCTGGCTGTGACTTTTTTTTTTTTTTTCAAGTTTAGGGTGAGAGGCGAGGCTGTTCTGCATTACGCAGACGTACACACGAGCATGCTGGCACGCACACTCGCCTTTGGTCACCGTCGATGTGTAGAGGGCGGAGGAGACGCGGGGTGAGACAGGCCAGCAGGCCCACACACACACATCCACACTACTGCATGAGAAATGCATGCTTAGGCGGACGCATTCGCTCGCGCACACATACACCACTTGCTCCGTCATCCCCTCACCTGGCCTTGTGTTTAGTCTATACCGGGTGTAATGGTATACGGTAGGATTACTGCGACCCTCAGAGGTGCTGCAGTGCCGCGGCGTGGTGTGTGTCAAGACTGTCTGTCCTCGTCCCTGCGGGCTGCCTCGACCTGTCATCAGAACAGTTAGCCAGTGAGCCAAGCCAGATCTCAAACCGTCACGCTGTTAATCGGGTGAAATTACAGGGGTCATCACATAGTGTAAGCCAAGTGTGAGAATGTACAAATACAGAAAGAAAAATGTGTAGATGGAGAAAAGTTTTTCGATACAGGACCTAACAAGAGGAGGAATTTCTCATCCAGCTTAAAGGAGCACTATGTAGTTTTGGAGAAGAAAGGTAGGATTTTTTATGTTTACAATACTAATGAGGTAATGAACACAAACTCAGAATATTTTTTCCCCGAACTGAAAAAAAGCAAGCTTCAATTGTTTAAAGATAGAAAAAGGTGACAGGGTCCGCCAAATATACTCAAAGTAAAACAGAATAAAACTGTGCACCTTTAAGATCAGTTTGATCATTTATTATTTCTTCATGCATAAAAAAATCAATCAATAAACACTTTCGTCTTCTGATTATTGTTATTTTTTTTTGGGGGGGGGGTTGTTTTTTTTTGTTTTACCCCAAAACTACAAACTACTGGAGGAAGAAGTGCATTTCATTGGTTAATTCACAGTACAAAATCAAACCACCAAATCAAACCAAATTGTACTAAACATATTTTTGGGACATTGGGACATAATTGTGAAACTACAGTAGCCTCAGTTTCAAGTTGAAACACTGATAATTTGATCAGCTTGAAGGGATTCACGCTGTGCACTTTAATATCCGCAACACAATAAAAAGAAAACCTAATGAGACAAAAGAATAACAAAAAACAAATGTGATCAGTTGACAATTCATTTATTTGTAAACACTCTCTCAAAAGCCATTAGTCCTTGCTGTATCTGAGAATTTAATCTGTTTCCCATACCCGCTTGTGATGAGTCATCTCCTTTTGCTGTTTTTAATTGAACAGCGTATTTACATATATTTACAGTTACACACACCCCTGCTGTTATTGTATTTGCTAACAAGCCCATTCTACACCTCCTACTCCCTCTGCTGCCTTTTTACTCTGCCTTTTTTTCCCCCCAAAAGTACAGAGAAAAGAACCGATGAAATAATGCGTGCAGTTGCTGTTACTGGGGTCCTCCGTGGTGTAATTGCTCATTGAGTTGTTCATGGTGACACTTGCCAAGCTGATTCTTGGCAAGATTTTTCTTTTGGAATAAATAGCATGTCCCAAAAAAAAGAAAAAAAAAGAAAAGTTATTTGTTGTTCACAGTGAAAGAGAAAAAAGGAGAAAAGGAAAAATAAAGGCTGCAAATGAAAATGACTAAATCAGCCATAGCGCAGTATAAGAAAACAAGTTCAAAGAAATGATGTCATGTTGTGCACACAATGATGCCTCACAAAATGTAATCATCCCTATGACAAAACTGCAGCCTGCCGCAGACAACATCTCCGCTTGGCCCGGGGAGCCTTTTTACTCATCCCCCTTAACCCCATTCCTAAAATGGAAAATGTTGTCTTGTTGATTTGTGGCCGTTTCCTCTGGGGCTGATTCACATTCATGTGATAACAGACTATGTCATGCCACTGCACGCCTCGACATTGACAGTGTGGGGCCAACACTGGCTGTCTGTCATCGGCACACGCTGACACATCCCGGGCCCACACCCACTCAGACCGGAGTGAGGCATCGTGGGTACAAAAAGGAAGGTGCCTCCTGTTGGACTCCCAAACACATTCCACTGCACTTAATCATAAAAAAAATCAGCAGTTTGAAAGACGAGGATCAGTCTGAGTTGGATTTATTATGTGTGTTTATTCACAGGTGGTGACTGGATTCGAACAAAATCTGGGACTGAGGGTTTGGTGTGTGAGAACATGGATCAAAGTGGGTTTTTTAAGCTTGTATATGTGTGTGTGAGAGTGTGTGTGTGTGTGTGTGTGTGTGTGTGTGCATTCTTGTATGGATGCACAGTATGTGAGTATCCTGACACGTCTCAGTGAACAAACCAGGCTCACTTCCTCTCTCATGCTTTCAGGGAAAAAAAAAAAAACTTTTCACGAGGGACCGTAATACTCTCCTCTACCCACTCCAGCACTAAAGTAGTGTTCTGCCTTTGTAGCGAATCCCCGTTTTCGCAACCGGTTGCATCCACCGGGGAAACAGAACACATTCCACAGACAAGCCTGAGAAACACCCTGACAAAACAGACTACAAACAGCGAGCACGGGTACAGAAATGCTGATAATGTCAGTCTTTTCTTTTTTCATCTCTTCACCCCCCCCCCCCCTGTCTCCATCAGGGAATAAACTATCTGTCATTGTTTGCTATTTTGTCTTGGGTGTTTTCTGCTGTTCCATGTGAATGTTTAGTGGTTTCCCATGGCTACTGGTGGGAAAAAAAAAAAAAAAAAGATCCTGGCAGCGTTTCATACAGACTCCCAAGGTTGCAGGACCTTCAGTGCTCCTCTGACCCACCTTTGTCTTTCATTACTTCTTTTTTTTCTCTTCCTTTCCTTCTCCTTTTGCCCTTCCTTTTTTTACTAATTTCCATCAAAACTTCACCAAAACGGGAGCTCTGTGGTCTCCTCCTATGCGCTGGGGGCAAAGGTGCTCTAGATTAAAACGAACCTCGCAAATTGAATTCACACTTGATGAAACAAACAGATTTGCATGTGTCTATCCGCCTGAGACGGGGTGGCCAGCTTCAGGCAACGAACTGTCCCACCTCTGAACAGTGCAATGCGCTCAACTAATTAATGGGCTGTTATCGGAAGAAATGTGTCACGGGAGTTTGAGGTGAGGTGATGTAGAGCAGTCCAATAAAGGTCGAGGTCCTTGCTAATAGGATGGAACCAGGTCACATCTTAGCCAAATGGAAGTTTTCAAGTTCGTCGACTTCTGTGTTAAGTTTTGTATCATTCTCATCCCAGAAAGCAGAGAATGATCCATGCCCCATTGGACTTTCCTGTCAAACGGCTAACACTGTCATTTCTTTGTATTATGGTAGCAATATGTAAAGTATTCAGGCTGCTTTGAAGCCATATTGTGGTGACAGCTGCGCATTCGAGTTGACAGCTGAGTCTATTATCCCCCTTCCTTTTTTCATCAAAGGATGTGTTTCTTCACATTACATCAACTAAGAAATTACAGTGATGTGCTGAGGCAATATGTGTGTTCGAATTCTGTGCGGTCTCGGATTCATTTATGTGAAACGTTCTCTTCATTTGTTCCTCTTTGGTCCCGACTGGCGGTGTTATTTTATGATGTACCCGGAGCTATTTCAGGCCACACAGTGGCACAACAAGGCCTCTTTGCCGAGGGTTCGGTCGGCCTTTCTGGCAGCCTCCCTGCTGGTTGCCAACAGAGGTCAGTGGTTGGGCATCGGCGAGCATAGATAAACCCTCCTCTCTCCCTGGGCATGATGGGAAGGCTCATGGGAGCAGTGTGGGCAGACAGGCTGACTCGTTTCCGTACCCCCCACTGTCCCTTCAGCTATTTACCAGACGGAGGTCCCATCCAAGCAGGAATTTCACACCCTATTGACAATGTGGCTTCTGTCAGCTGCCGCTCCGGCACTCATCCTGTCCTCCGTCCCTTCCTTGTTTTCCTCTCTGTCTCCATCCCTACTTATTTTAATCCTTCAAGGGGGTCCGGCCCTGTAGGATGTTAACAGAAAAGGCAGGATCCGGACTTTAAAATCAAGGGTTGCCGGTTGGTCAGGGATGTGTGGCTAGGGTGTGGCTTTTGTTTTCAAGGTGCTCTGTTGGTTTAGCTGGGGGAGGAGGTTGCTGAGTGTCAGAGTGTTGAAAACAGACCAAATAACTCACGTGGCCTTGTAGAATGGAAACAAACTATCGCCATTCTCAACTGTAGCCTTCACTGATGACTGATGTCATGGAAAACATTTTGGCAGCTTGTTTCTTGACCACTTGTGAAAAAGGTAACACTGACTGTCCAGTTAAGATTTGGGTTACAAATCACCCCTCGAGGTTATTTACAGCTAACAGAAACATGAAGGTGCTAACTGCTCATTGTTGCCTCCTTCTTTACAGGGGTGGTTGGGCTTCTTAAAATAAATAGGGTGGTAAGGGTACAATTTAACACTTTTGATTTTGCTACCCTCTCCCATGGAAAGTTTCAAGCTTTTTTATTGATTATTACACCCAGGATCACTGATAGGTGTGGTCGGAAAAGTTCACCGTCACCAAAAACCAGCAGTGATGGCATCTGGTCCTGGAGTCCACCTGTATCCCCCCCGTTTCACTGCAGCCAGCAAAGACGAAAGGTGGTGTCAAGTTACCCTTTGTTCCGACAGATTTTCAAGGTGGCTTTTGGACCCGAGATTCAAAGCGGTCAACCTTCGAGCCAGATCTGCTCAGTTCCAACCGTAACAAATGAGGCAAATGGTAGAAATTGGTAGAAGGGCAAAGAAAATAAAATGACCCTCTCTGTAGAGCTGGGGTTGATAATATGATTTGCATATGAAGAATCAGAATTGCAGAAATGAAAATATCACTTGAATGAAAAGGTAATGGGTTTATGATAAGTGCCACTCCAGTAAGTTTGACATAATGACTCCAATATCGCTTCTTCATACTGTTCAATCTCCTAGAAGGTTCTGGTGGGGGTGGGGTAAATGGATAGGTGGGGCATCTTGGTGGACGAATACAGAAAAAGTCAGAAATAGCTTTGCCAAGAATGAAAAACGAGAGTCAAAGAGAGAACTTGTTCTGTTTTCACTACTGCACAGCTGGCCAATGACGGCATGAAGAGGATGTGCGTGTCGGATCATTAGTTTCATGACGCCGATACTCGCTTACCCTGAAACGAAACAGTGCTGTGCGGCAAAATTAACTCAACTCAAAGGTCAACTTACCATCTCTTTTCGAGCTTTCTCTCAATCTTCATCAGCATATAAAGCTGGCTCATGTGTCTGAAAACAGAGCTTTGCCCTCAAAATTCAAGAATCCGTGAATCGTGGGACGGTTGAATGCTTTGACTTGCAGTTCGAGGTGCACTTCAGCGGCACAAATCGCTGCACAGGGCGAGGGCTCCGATATGCTAATTTCAAAATCAACTGTGTTGACTGTGCCATGTTTACTCAATCACTGTAACTTTTATTCACCAGATTGCCTCAGAAAAAATGCTGCTGCAAGGGTTCTAACAAAAAAACTGAAAAATATGAGCCCATTTCCCCTACTATTACCTCATTGCTCTGGTTGCCTGTTGTTTATAGAATTGATTAATTGAACCTCTTATTGCTTGTTTTTGAATCACTGGTCGGCCTCGCTCCCTCTTATATTAATGACCTTGTAACCCTTTTTTCTCCTGCTAGTTAGATTTGCGGACTAGCTGCTCTTATCAGCAGCCGGGGCAAGGCTTCAGGCAAAAGGTGATGGGGTCGTAACTGTGGAATAATAAATAAACTGTTGAAACTCCTTTAATACTTTAGATACTTTCTAAAGTATACTATACTACTATATTATACTTTAGAGCTAACTTTTAAAAAAAAGGCTTTTGATTAGTGTATTTATCTTGGATTATCAAAATGTTGTTTGTTTTTATTATGTTATTTTATGTTATTTTATTATTTAATCTCATCTTGCTATTAATTCTGTGATTGAACTGTGTATTTTTAATCCCTTTTTATGTTTGCAAATTACTTTTTAAACTTGCTTCTGAAAAGTGTTACACAATTAAAGTTTAATATTACGTGATGTAAGGCTGATGAATATTCTGCCTGGGGAAAATACCAGTATTTGCAGTTAGTATGTTCAGGAGGTCTCTCCGTTTGGGATCATTATTTTTGTCAGTGCAGATTAAATACTGCTAATATAAATGTTCAGTACACTGCTCCTTTAACTTAGTTACTTCATTCCAACTCATATCACCTGTTTTCTATAGAGGGCATTAACAGGAAGCCGGGTGTATGAGAAGGCAATGTAAAACACCCCATACCTAAATAATCCTACTTACACGATTGTTATTCTAAAGGAGGGCAACCTGGAGTCCCCTGACTGAGACTGTCATAAAGCGTCTCTCATCACACACAAGTGTTCCTTCCTGAAAGGGAAAGGTCACATCCTCTCCTGCGACGAGACGTGTGCAGCGGGGTAGGGGAGTGCCGCTTTCTCTTCCCCTTGTGTTTATGTGTTGGTGTAAACAGCGTGGCTGAGGAGATTAAAGGGAGACGGCACGTGTTTATTTTAAATTTCACCCAGCGATCCGCAGAATGTGGCGTGATCGATCAACGTGTCAAGGTAAAGTAAATTCAAGGTGTGTTTTTTTTTTAAATTTATTTATTTTTTTGGTTTGTGATGGAAACATTGCAAAGTTTCCAACGGCAAAGCAGATGTGAAGAAGTAATCAGCCATGTATAAAATACACAGTGTACACAGTTGAATAAGTGATAAACGACACTGTGTTTCTGATAAGTAAACTGATATAGACATTCAAATGTATATTGGATTCTTTAGATAGATATTGGATTTCTAAGCCATCCACTTAGAGTTCGTAGATAACACTGCTTGAATAATAGACATAATATATGCATTTGAAGAATTTGCACTGTAAAACTTATAGATTTTAATCACAGAGAACATCACAAACTTCCTTTTCATGGCAGTGTTTGTTTGATTCTTGTGTGCAGGTTTGGAGTATGTGTCATTTCTGGGACAAAAATATTACTTCAAATGATGAATGCATTCATATACAGATAGCAGCTACTATAGGGTCAGGTTAAAACATTTAAAAAAATGATTGAAAAGGGCATCAGAATACGTTCAGCCAGTATGTATTTTCTGCCGGCCACGTTTGCTTGAGAAAAAGTCAAACCTAAAACACTCATATGGTATGCTACTTGAAGCTTGACTAAGACCACATTGCCATGGAAACAGAATTTTTTTTTTTGGTCTCGTAGAGGCATTTTTTTTTTTTTTTTTTTATACTCTCTCCCTCTTTCAGGAGAGACAGTTTGAATGAACACGCTCCTAATGGCGAGCTCATCTCTGCCGCTCGCACGGCGCCCGAGAGCAAGGGTGCTGGTAGAGGCGCATTAAGTTTACCTTAAACGTGATTAAAGAAGGGGTCGGGGATGGCAGAGGCAACTTAACGAGATGGAATGAAATTGGCGGAGGGGGGGGAAAGAGTTAATTAGCTTAATAAGATCGGGGAGACGGGGGAGTGGTCGGAGCAGAGAAGGTGAGGAGCTGTGTGGGGGGGGCTGCGCTAGTGTTTTTCGGAGGGGGGGGTTTGCTGTGCCGCTGCGTGTCTCTGGAACATGCCAGAGGTACAATAGGGGTGCTAATCTGGCAAATTGAAAGGTGCTCGCAGGGATGGGTGTGGGTACGGGAGTGGCACGTGGGCTCCCATCCCTGGAATGAGAAAAACAAATTAAATTTTTTTATCCTCCGAATAGCCCCACCATCCCCCCCCTTTCCACCCCACACTCGTTTCCTTGATTGAATTTGTGCCTCGCGTACCATCCTGGGTGTAATTTTATGAGGGAGAGAGGGCTGTCGAGGTAAAATTAGGTCCGACAAGGTTCGTTTCTATGCACACCTTACAAAAAAAAAGGCTTATCTGTACAGAAGAAGAGCGTTGACGCTCAACCAGCCAGTGGGGCTCCATACCCTCAAAATCAAATCAATTGCATTTCAGATTAAATTCCTTAATTACGATGATGAAAAGCAACATAGGTGTACCGACACTTCATTCAATGGCAACACCAGTTGCAAAAAAAACAACAACAGAATATCAACTATGATCCATAGCAATTATATCAGCACATTTACAGCAGCCTGTTTGTTATCCCTGTGGCTTTGATGCAGTAAAAAGCAGCTCTTTCAAGAAGTGCTCCAGCGGCCATAAAAGCCCAATCTGCGACTTTGAGCACCCCCACTCTGCCTTTTAACATTAATCAATACTTATCAAGCTTCCCGAGCTCTCATCTATTAAGACGGCTTGTCGTTTCTTGTTTAAAGGCCAGATCAGCTCTTTTATGAGGCACCTGTTAGATAAAATCACTATTCCCCCCGGAGAGGTGTCTCCGCTGCCAAATCTGACGGCCTAAAAAAAACACAGACACAGCCTCATCTTCGCCTGTGGCAAGTGTCAAATTAGTTACAATTATCCGCTTGTTGTCAGAATTAGACATATTTTGTCCTCCGCCTCATTGGCAGTAAAATGAAGGAGGTGAATGACAAATTGAATCCACAGGCTTAATTGTGGGGTCCTTGATGGATGGGGGTCCATTCAAATGGGTAGATAATGAATGAAAGAGGAGATAGCAGAGCTGTTGCCGAGCGGCGACGAGGACAGATTACCTCTGTGCCCTGAAGAAAAGCCGTGATTGGTTGGATTTGTCTATCAGTTTGACTGCCAGGAAGAGATGAAATGATGCTGGGTTTTTTTTGTTCAGGTGTGAGATATGAACTGTTGGCAGTGACGTAGCATCTGAACATAACTGATCTTTTGTTTCTCCTCGAGAAAGGTCCCGACCACAGGAAAGAAGCCTCCAAGAACATAAAGATCTCACAGGGTTTTACAACGTGGTTGGCTGCTGACGGAGCTCGCATTGGGATATTTTCTACTCTCTTTGCTCTCATATACAGCTCTGTTTCAGTGAGAATCATGGCTGAATGGAATATGTCAGTCAGACCGTGTTTTTTTTTCCCCACCCTGAAACTGCAGACATAGGAGATGGACCTTGGCTCATCAGTGCAAGATGCACAAGAGATATTTTGCCGGTCTTTTATGCAGAAAAATTGTTACATTACAGATATGACATAGACAAAGAATCGATGTACATCTGAATGAGTTTTCAGTTACAGTTTTAACCAAAGGAGAGTCACACAAGTCAAGTCTTTTATGCAATTTAATGGCTGTTTTTTTTTTCTTCTTTCAGGTCAGATAGAGGTCTGATGGTTTTGTGTCTAACTGGATTACGATGTCATCTGTCTCTGACAAAACCACTATGTGGAGTTGCCAGAGGCTACCGCACAAACAAGGAGAGTGGACCCCATGCCAAACCTTATGGCAGACATCAGCAATTCCTTCATGATCCCAGTCCGTCTGAACTCACTCATATTAGCTTCACTCCATCTTTCTGTCTCTGCTCGTGCTCTCTCCTCTTCTCCTTCCAGTGACTCTACAATATGTTGCCCTAGAAAAATGCAAATAAATAATGCACGGCATGATTAAATTACAATTTCCATTGTAAATGCGCTGATGTAAATGCGAAAAGTAACTTGCTGGCAGTGAATTAAAAACAGGCCCTCATTTGATTATGCAAAGAGGCGCTATTAGGAGTCAAGAAGAACGAGTTGGCAATGACCTGCTATTGGAAGGGTGGACCTGGCTCATTATCCTGTGTGTATCAGCGAGCCTACATTTGCAACATGTCGATGGAGCCATTTCGGAAAAAGTATGACTTACACGCTGGGTTCTCTTCCATATTTCCCTTTACACATTAGTCACACATTACAGCAGACATGTTATCGCTGGGTTTGATCACCCTTTGATGTGCTCTCATTGTGACCATGTTCTGGGCCAGGACGCTGTTTTACTCATGCGCTCAACATCAGAATTCTTTTAGCAAAACACATGATCTGTTGTTTTTTTTTTTTTGTTTTTTTTTTTTCCATCAGGGATACACAATAAATATCAGACTAATTGGAATGATATTGGGAAATTCATGTCATCAGTACCGCTGATATTCTAGCTGATAAATAGAGCCGATAACGTTAATCCAAATTGCTTTCATTAACTTAACAAGATGCAGTATGAAAAACTCTTGTGTGTGCATTGAAGGTTGGTTTGCGTTCACCCAAAAAACACAAAGCAGAAGAAGAAGAAGAAGAAGAAGAAGAAGAAGAAGAAGAAGAAGAAGAAGAGGTGCTATCCATCACCAATGTTTTTTGGGTTTTTTTTATAGTTTGCGACAGATATTCCACAGGGGTTCAGAGTGGAGGAAACATGTCCAACAAATCTTATCAGAGTTTCTGAATATTGTCCATCTTTGCTTGCTACATCCGAGCCTTTCCTACCCTCAGGTGCACTCAAACTGCAGTGTAGGAACTTGTTTAAAATACAAAAATATGAAATTATCGGTATCGTCAAAAGAAAATCCATACCGAGGTAAAATGCATGCCCCCCCCCTCCCCCACCCCATCAAATAGACAGCAAACAATACGACTGGGTGTCAATCAGATGGGGAGTAAGATGCCAACGGGGTGGGGGGAGTTGAAGGAACCTGAATTGAGAATCATGCAATTGAAATTCCAACTTTGGATTTAAATGTCTGAGTGGAGGCTCAGTGTGGATTTGTCATTGAAATGCAAACCGTTTTGCTCGCAGTGCTGTATACTAAGGGATGAAAATTAACATAAATTTTGATTTTCAACACATAAAACCGGTGCCTTTTTCAGCCAACATGCCAGGATTGGAAATGCATTTATTCAGCATGCAGTCATTCATTATTCATGTTTATATGTGTGCACCTCATAATTGCTTTATTCAGAGTCACGTCTTGTTTCGGCGTGGGGCCTTTTGATGGCTTACAGACTAACTACTTGAAATTTGGCCGCCTGAGATGTAATGAGCATCTAATGGACACCTGCACTCGGTCTGCCGGGACGACCGGCCATCCAAAAACAGCTTGGCCACTGTCCCTTTGAAAATGAGTCACACAGGACGTCCTGGTGGCCAAGTGGCTCACACTTCCTGCCTCATCTGTCACCTCAGGTTTTAGGGCCCCACTCTCGATTACACCAGTCTGGTTCACAGCACAAAGCTGTGCGGTATTGTAAAACCTCTAACCCCTGACCATCTGTGCCTTTTTGTCACCACACATTCAGACATACTAGAGACATTTTGTATATGGTTTAGACAAGAGACAAAAAGGTGAGGCATTTCCTTACATACAGTAACCACCGCCATCCTTCCTTTAAACACGCCGGCTAAAGTGACCTGGTTCACGTGTAATTAAAAAGAAAAATTGGCCCGCGCTTGAGTGAGGTAGAGGATTATTCCATTCGATTCCCTTGTGTTCTCTTATTCATTCTTTTTTTTCTGGATGACTACATTCCTTTAATATGATGAATGGAAATGCAACAGCCCAGTAATTTCTTTCTCCAGCTATGGCCATTTTATTATTACTCGGGGCTTAAAGAAATGCTGCCGAAATTTTGGGGGGGAACAAAACCACTTCAAAGTCCCACCAGACCTCAGGGCTATCGAGACTAAGAACAAACAGTCTCAAGAATTGAGTTGATACATAGCGAGCAATGAAGCTAATCCTTGACAAAATTCAGACCAACATTCACACGGAGGAGAGGGAAAAAAAAACACATCATGGTTATTACTTCCCATTTATGTTCACTTTGCATTTCAAAGGCACGGCCTCTCCTACTTGTCACACCCTAGTTAACAGTTTAATCCTGACACGGATGAAGTACACGGCCCTCCTTTGTGAGCCGACTGCTAAATGTCCAATGGCTGCGTGGTGGGGACGTGATGGAATCAGCAGGAAGGGATGTGGAAGGAGGGCACGGAGGGGGAGATGATCTGAGGGCTACTTCATCTGCCAGAAGTCACACTGAGTGATTGGCGTCAATGAGGCGAGGAGATTAGCGAGTGGGTGTTTGGGTGGGTTGGACAGGAGGAATGAAGTAAAGCGTCAGACGCTGCTGGAAGCCAGGAGGTGTGTGTGTGTGTGTGTGTGTGTGTGTGGGGGGGCGGGTCTTCAGTGAAAGGTGGCAGTTACAACCAATGTGTCTGATCCCACTTTACTTAACCTCAATGCATTTTTCATAAACTAACCTCATTATTATCAATCCATCACCTCCAACCCCCGGGATTCCAAAAGTGAGAGCTTTCCTTTCATCTAAAGCGAGACAAATGTTAACCACTGATAAAGTATGAAATGCACCAGGAGTAAGTCATTTCTAAGATAGTGCCTGCTCTGTACCTTGGATAATAAGCTGCTCAAGCGTATATTATCATCCTGACTTCTATGATATGACTCAGTGTTAATATCACTTATGGGTTTGGAAATGTACAGAGTTTGTTGAATTCCCTGCACAGTCTCCAGGTTAAAATGTTCCCAGTAAACGTCTCTGGAATCCTCTAGTATGTTCCCGGGTCATAGGCTTTGTGCCATATTGACCCTTCAACAAAATGTGTCATAGCACATTCACAATACATGTTCATGACCTGACTTTCATGTTAGGAGGTGGAGGGGACATTGGTGGAGCTACAGGTGAGGAGGCTGTAAAGCTTGACAGTTGAAAGTGTGAAAACACTGGATGTTTTTTGACGAGGAACCAAGATATTTCAGTGCATCTCCAGCCGAGTGTGGCGACCAAAGCAGGTATTTCAGGACAAAACATGATGTTTTCCTAACCCTAACCGAGCACAGCATTGTCGCAAGATAACATTTAAAACTGAACCCCAAAAAAGTGTAAAGTTTCAACTTATCCATGGTCTACAGAAAGCCACAAGGCTGACATTTCCTGAAACTTCTCGACTGAACAAACAACAATGGCGAGTTTATTATGAGTTTAATTAACAGTCAACAAGTCAGATAAACTTCTTCATAACAGCTGGGTTTAATTTTTGCTATCCTCTGCTTTGCCCAATTTAAAAAGTTTAAAAGTTTGAGGAGCCAAGACAAAATGTAAAACATGTAGAAATCCATGTTACTGTTGACCATGTGTTTATCTCCATACCAAGAAGGTCAAATTTGTAATATGCTCAGTTCGGATTGTCTTTTCCCTCTGAATTATCAGTAACAAATTGTCTTTAATTCCTCAGCTCTACCACACAGGGGATGCAGGTCAAGCACAATAAATACAATGAGTGACAAACTCTTTTATACAATGAAGAACTCTCTCCAAACCTTGGCCTCCATAACATTTCCTTCAGAGATGACGGGTGTCCCATTTGACTGCGGAGACGTCGAACAATTTGCTTTATCTGTCAGCTGCAGTCTGAACTTCCTGGATGGTGTCCAGTCTAACGCCAAACACCAGCAAAGATGACGGCACATCCAGTTCAGGAATGCAATTCAATCTTGTGTTGTGTTGGTAAAATAAAAATGCAGTCTTACTTTGGCAGATATTGACTTTTTGTCAAGATCAGAGAGGTTTGCAACGGGGCACAGAAGTCGGTTAAGGGGCCAGAGACACAGCCGGCTGTGGTTAGACTTCATCAACTTCTGCACACGAAAATAAGAAACACATCTTGATATACAAACATTTTGAACTAGGACTTTTTTCCACAGACTTCTGGCAGCTAAATGATAACAGGGTTGTGCAAAGTCTTAAAAGCCTGGCAAATGCTTAATTTCAACTGGTTAGGAACATGCTTGTATTTGAATATCATAAAATGCTTTATTTTTTGAATATAAGGTGTTGTTTCATCTAGAAAATCACTCATGTAAACCAAAAATCCTTCCCTATATTTGTTGGTTTCTCCTGGTGTAGAAATGATCGAGTTAATCAACCATAATGATATACATTGATTGCTGTGGATATAACAGAATATTGTAAAGTTGAAGAAAACCTGTGATAACTTTAGTTTAGAGTATGTAAAAGACAGTGTGCTAGTATGACAATGTGAACATTCCCAGCTACCAATATATTTGGTTCGTCTTTGAATCTGACGCGAGTCAAATGACTGCCAGAGAAAAAGGTTTTGGGGTTCTTCTTCCGCTTTTCTGTTTTGTTTTTTTTTTTTATAGCAAAGCCTGCATCTTCTTGGTACACAGCATACAGCAGTGGAGTCAATCCATAATGTTTGAATCTCATCAAAATTCATCAGACCTGCAAATTCCCAATTCATCGGCTCATTCCATATGCTTTTGAATGTCAGCAAAGTGTCTGTGAAGGCTGGATAAATGAGCAGGAAAGACATTATTATTTCAATAGGAGACATCAGGAAATCAAAGCATGTGGCAGGTTGTGTGAGTGAAGAGAGGAAGTGAGAGTGACTGTGTGTGTGTGTGTGTGTGTGTGTGTGTGTGTGTGTGTGTGTGTGTGTGTGTGTGTGCACGCGCGTGTGTGATTTTTTTTTCCGGATGTGCACATAACATACATCTGCATGCGTCGGTGGATGCGTGCATGTAAAAATGCCCGTGTGAACCGGTGGGGGAAGGAGGGAAACAAAAACAGAGGATTGAGAAGTTGATCAAAGAAGAAAAAGGAAGGAAATTCATGTATGCGTATTGACACACTTGCCAGAGTGTGATTTCGTGCGCTCGTGTGTGTGTGTGTGTGTGTGTGCGTGTGTGTGTGTGTGCCAGTGATTGTCTTTGAAGTCAGAAGAAAAGAGACTTGTGTTTCCGCGCCTATGCTTTATTCAGCAGGACACACACATCCACGGGCCTAAACGTATCCCCCGTGAACTGTGACTACACTCTTCTGGGCGAAAGGGAGGGCTTTCGTTTAATCATTTATTTTTGTGAAGCACATGCGCAGCAAAGCACAGTCTAATGAAGACTGTTTGTGGAGCAGCGCGACATCTTGACCGTTACCCGCATACTCACATATCCCTTGTGACTGGATTCATCGTGCTGGTGCCCCTAAACTCTGGCCTCTGTGGAAGTGGACTTGATCTGTTAACCTCTCCCCTGTGACCCCCCGCTCCAGTCACATGGTTAGCTAAGCTGTGACCCTTTGCGACCTCGTTGGGTAAAGGGGAGGCAGCTGTGTTGGGGAGGTCAGGCAGAGCTACTGCTAATAACACTTTACGCACCTTTAACACCCGGAGCTGCTGGGTGAAGCAAAGTGTGCTTAATCACTCCTGATGCGGAGAGACTCGCCAGAAATTTGTTTTTCTCTCCAAAGCAAAATCAATAGATTTTGATAGATTTCACTTTTCCTTGTTTTACCTGTTAAAAACTTTTTTTTAAGAGATGCTGTGTAGCCACATCCCGGTCTTAATACATGAATAAAGGTGTCAAATTCGGGATACAGTGATATTGCAGTTATTAGGATAATCGTGATATTAGAAATTGACAAATTTATAATGTATTTATAATAAACATATGGTAATATCTCTTTTGAATAATCCACCAAAGATGTTGGGCCTTGTGCATCTTTTGTTTATGACTTCATCTGGCGACCTTTTCACAAGTAATTATGTGTGATAGTTCTTTCTGTACACTTTACTTTACAGTTGTGGCTACAAACTCTCTCCATCTACCTACACTTGGGTTTTGAGGGCCGTTTAACTGCCAAAAAAGACACAGGACACGCTTAACAGAGTTATAGATAGATTTGATTTCTAGAACTTTGATTCCATTTTCTTTAGACATCATAATAATATTGTCACCATATGTTAATTTGTCCACGCTGATCACTAGGATGTTGCGAAAATCCCAAGTCAAATGTACAAAGTAGAAGCAAATCAACTTTGCTACAGTCAAAACTGCGGTGTGCTTTCATCCAAAATATTGCGACAGATACAATCAGATATCAGCTAATATCTTCTGTAGTGCATGTGTGACCTGTTGGCTTGGTCTGTACTGCCTTCTTATTGTTGTTCTCCACACATTTTCAGCAGATTTGAAGACTCTTGAGATCAAAAACTTGATTGTGCTGATCAAAGGCTGGGATGTTGGTGTGCAAAGTTTCCTCTCATGGAGTTGATAGTGACATGACACGCTAAAAGGCTTTCGAAAGACTTTTTCATATGACAGAAGGTTTTATCAACAGTTCTGTCATGAAGATGTGCGACTGAATTTGTGCTCTTTCAAAGATAGCATAATGAAGGGTTGAATGACTTCAGATATTTTCATCTTTATAATCTTAATTATGATATTGATGGCAACAGGGGGGATCAGTGATGGACAACAGAAAACATCGGTTGACCACATTGAACCAGAATGACACAATGGATGAATCCCTAGTTTGAGAAGGATGAGCATGGTGATACCTCATGTAAGACATATAGCCTCGTCACCAGCCGTGCTATGAGATGGCTGGAATGCCGTTGTTTAATTTCTGTTTCTTCTGACTGTATGTTGGCCATCCCAGTTGTACCATTAATCCTGTACTGTTTTTTTGCCAGCGGTTTTGTTGTACGAGCGGTCTAACAAACCGATTTGTCACTCCGGCCAATGTCAAGAAAGTGATTACTGTGGAGCCCTCGCCCAGTGCAGTCTTGGCTACGATGATGGACCACACAGTTCAGAGTGTGAACAAGTAGTCCTTGTGAACACATACATACTGCACATGTTTATGCACACACGCAGCGCATGCAGTCATTACAGCGTGGGTTGGTTTTGTCTATAAACACCTACAGACGTACTCAGACATGCACAAAAGTATTGCTGCACTCGAGGCCTGCCAAATTTCTTTTTTTTTTTTTTTTTTTTTTTTTTTTTAACTCTGCATCGAGGAGCGAACCCAAACGAGTCCAGAGCGCAGAGTGTTTGAAGAAATGAACCTGACATTTATTGAATCAAATTGAAATAAAAATAGTGAAACACAAGCCAAACCTCCGTAACCTTCCCTTGGCTTTCGCGCAAAGATTTGTGCCGTTAGAGGGGTATTCAGTTTTCCACAGACAGCTCTCCACTGCCTCACACACACACACGCACAATAAAACTGATACGTCTTACCACAATGTACTGCTCTGTACAAATTGTTACATATCGCCGCAGTTACTACATATAGCAGAAAGGGATTTCACAGAGCACTTACAGAAAATCCTTGCTTATTCCCCATAATCCATGATAGACCTGATGTTAAAAGGTCTTCGTAGTACTTTCCCCCCCGGGACGAGCTCACTTTACACCCAGATTAGGTTCAGGCTGGGACTTCTTTATATGAAGCTTTTTCTCTTAAGAGCTGAACTTGCCTGGTTTCACCTGTGTTTAATAAGGACAGTCTATTCTTTAAAGAGCACAGGACTGTTTGTTTCAGCTTATTAGCTTGACTTGGCAGAACTTGAAAAACAGCAGGATCCCGCAATGCAGACGAGCCCCAGTGGCACAAAATCAGCACCACGGCTGGTTTCTTTCAAAAGAGTAATACGGTGTGATATTGGGGTCAGTGCCACCGGCCGTCTGCTTCAACCCTACGTTCGGGAAAAACATGACTGTTTTCGTTTCTCTGTGTACGTTTTCCCGAGCTATGTAATTACCCCTGTCATCTCTATCGCGCAGCCACTGCGGCCGAGCCAACACAAATGTACAACAGTGACCTGGAATTGGGTAAAAAAAGAAAATATCTTGGCTCATGAAATTCTGCTAGGAGGAGTTTCAGTCCGCTTTAGTTGTTCAAAGTGTACGCTGCAGAAAAAATAGAAAAAAAAAAAGAAAAAAAGCTATGGATTGCCCCGAGGGTTTAATTCTCTCTGTATGCTGTCAGTGGAATGGATGGGTGGGTGGCCCGGGGAACGCCGCACAAATAACATGCTTGTTTACTCTGCTTGGATGCAAATGATAGACTGAGGTCACAAACTTGGAGGAGCCTGCGAGACAAAAGGCGTCTTGCATCGCAGCCGTGCTTTGACGGTCTCACCCTGAGATTCATCATTACTCCCCGAGGGCCGCGTTTGATCTGGCCCCTCCTCGCCTCGGTCTGATGTGCGCCACTCTGTTATGGCAGCATCGTCTTTGCCTTGCTGCGTATCGTTACAAATTCTGATTCTGAAAGTTCAAACAGGCGGTCCCCGAGGAGGGACGGCTGATTCTACAACAGAGCGGCGAGAGAGAGAGAGAGAGAGAGAGAGACAGAGTGAGAGTGAGGGAGAAGGCGCCCCGCTGAGAGTTCTCCTGCATTTCTGAAAAAAAAAAAAAAAAAAAAAAACTGGGGAAGACGAGGGTGGAAAAGGCGGGAGAGGAGGGAGAGGAATGTTTGAGTAGATGATCATACTCCCATCTTCTTAACAGCTGTGCAGCAGGCGGCCTGAGTTCACGAGTGTGTGAACATGTCTGCGTCTGTGTTGTTCATCTCATGTCAAACACATGGGGGAATACATAGTAAATGGAAGGAATGTGCCTTATACATTCTATTTCAACTGTGTTGTCCACATCCTACGAAATGAGATGCCGAGCTGTTCTATATAATGTGAAAGAACAAAAGCGCACAAGAGGTCTGATGTGTGCAGGAAGGAAAATGGCGCCAGTGCAGGTAGAAAAGACCTCCTCAGTTCTACATGATCGCTGCTCAACCAACCACAAGTGTAGGACCTCGAATGGACGATAGCGCCCCCACTAAAAGTAAGCAGGATTCTTATGATCGACACGTCTGCTCCACACCCCCTTAACCTTTCCAGCAGTTGGGGAGACAACACAAGGGAGCTTTTCTTTGGTCTTGAGATGCTACAGCCTTTACTCGCTGACACACTGTACCCTACACTTACAGCTAAACTGACAACCTCACTGCTAACCTTTTCCTCAGCTCTGCACACATTTACCGTGACTCTCATTCTGCTCTCTCTCTCTGTCTCTGCCTCGCCTAACTGCACGCTCTTATAGCGGAGGATATGGAAGGGATGATGTTTTTGATTCATCTACACATGGAAATTGACCGAGGAGTGATGTAGCTGCCTTTTTTTTTTTTTTTTTTTAATGTGGGTCGAGAGTTTTGAGGGTGATGGTGATTTAAAAATGCCAGGTTCGTGTAGGAAGTTCCACCAGTGATGATTCCATTGAAGAATCTCTGACCAGCGAGTGGCTTTTAGTATCATCACAGCTCACATCAACCGAGGAGATACCCAAAAAAAATGTTTTAAAAAAGCACCAGGTACTACCCACGATGGAACAGGCGAAAAAAAAAAAAGTCGAGTCGAGACAAGTTGAATTGGACCATGCAGTGGAAAAAATGACAAATCATCGCAAGCAGACCGGATCTACATGCCAATCGCGTCAATTTCGGAAAGGTGGAGCGATGATGAGAGACAGAGTGAAAGGCTGGAGGCAGACGGACAGAGAGGCAGACGGGGGGGAGCACAGACCTCTATGTCAAGAACATCAATTATAGGAGGTGGAGAAATGATGAGAGACAGCCAGAGTGAGGGATGGATGGAGCAAAAGACAGATGATGAAGTGGAGAGAGGAAACAAAAGAGGAAGAACATCCGAGAGAGAGAACAGGCCTCGGTGTCAGGGGGGTGTCAACGGCGGGAAGTGGTGCCTGGATGACTGGCGGAGAAGGAGCCCACTGTAGACAAATGTGGGAAAATGTGAGGAGATTGATGTCAATTCCTTGATAGCTTATTAATGCATGTTTCTACACACATGCCTTTTTTGTTTTTTCTCTAAAGAGAGCGAGGGGTAGATACATTTTCCCTGCAGAAAGATCTGAGTTTATGCCAGAGAGGAAAATCATGCCCTTTAACAGATGAAAGTGATTGTGATTTTTGAGATGACAGACAGCTGGATGTTCATGTGCCTCATCATAGCAACCAGAGCGGTATAAAAAAAAACATCTCCGAAAGGGATAATGAGCAATGATCTCAAAGTGTCTCACTGCTGTATCTTGCCAGAATAACAAAATGCCAACAATGTATCAGCAAAGCAAGACTTAACTAAATGAACGCGCGCACTGGCATTTAGAGTGATTCTGTTACTGAGTGTTTCGTTTGCATGTGACATGCCATCGTTGGCTGTGTGGGGATGATGAGAGGAGAGGGGGAGGGGGGTAAAAGAAATGGGTAAGGAAGAGAGAAGTGGGGGGGTCCCCGTCCCCTGGAGAGCTTGGCCAGGCATTAATCTTCTCCCTTTGACAGCTCCCTGAAAGTTTCTCAAGAAGGGCCATTTCCTTGAGCTATTATAATGCTTCAGTCAAGCACAACCCCTATGCTGAGTGTTTGGTGGAAGGGAGGGCCGACCGGATGGATGGAAGGGGAGAAAGAGGGGAGAGGTTTGTGGGACCTCAGGAGCAGAATACAAGGGATCATTTAGCAGATCAATCTGTCACACGGGAAAAAGACAAGTAGGGAAACTATTCCTTGTGTTGGATTCAGAAGCATTTCAAGCTTAAGGACTAAAGCCCTTGATCAAAGCTTGCTCACTTACAATTAAATAAAAATAAAGGAAATAAGTGTAAGCAATAAAAAAGGCAAGTAATTTAAGTAAGACACGGCTCTATTGTAAACATCACAGTCTATTTTTTGAAGCTTTTATAGTTGTATGCATCAGAATTTTATGGTTCTTGGCCACCGAGACAACACCATGTTCACTTATTTCCTCTCAAAGAACGTCTGAGCTTTTATAGTCACGCCAGAGGGACGTTTCCAAAATCTTTGAACCAAACCTCACTTATAAAAAGTCAACAGTGAGGCAATTTCCAAAACAGCATACTTCCACATTAAAATAAAATCCAGGATTTGACATGTTTTACTAATCTGTACTGCTTTTGGGGTTGTTCCACCTTTAAGAAATAGCCAAGTCAAAACTCAGCAGTCATTCGCACAGTATTCGCACGAACCAAAATTAATCCTGGAATGTATTATTCCAATGTTTGTCTGTTAGTACTTACTTTGTTTAAATCCACACATTGATTGCCCTGTGGCCTTTCACTTCAAGACCAAATGATTTACTTCCTATGAGCATCTGTCTCCCGTCTCATTATTAGAATATTTTCTGTTTCTCGAATTGTGCAAAACAGCAAATTGAGGTAAATTTTCTCTCAGAGGGCACCTAATTTGTCTTTGGAACAAGGTAACTTCTAGTCTCATCAAATCAGATGCTCTTGCCATGTCCCCAGCTCACTGTTAATGTTTTGAAACCCAACTTGGAACTGTGCTGGGCTTGAAAAACATCAATTGTGAGTTGAGAAGTTGAGAGGGAATTTGGAATTCACCACCATGATAAATTTGGCTTGGTTTGGAACTTTATAGTGGTACTGGGGAGTGAATCTTTCAGCACAGACTGAAAAACAAATTCACATTTGATGTCAGCTGTACTCGCCACCCATGTTCCCCTTGTTTCCCTCCAGACCAGTTGTCGTCGTTGATGGTGACAAAAACCAGATGTTTTTGATGAGACCTTGGAACATCTCCAGTCATGTTTGTAGTGACCAAAACTATTATTTCAAGCCAGAAATTACCTTTTCCTAACCAAACTAGTTTCAGATCATGAGCACAGCGTTGCCAACAACAAAAAAAAAAAAAATCAAAAATCAACCTTAAAGTTCCGATGTAAAGCAAATGTAAAATTTCAATATATCAGTGGTTTGGAGAAACATACATTACCAACATCTATTCTGGTGATTGGGTTGCTCCATCCCCTAAATATGAAGCTACAGCTAGCTACTCAGTAGGTTAGCTTAGCAGAATGACTGGAAACAGAGGGAGCTTTGAGCCCAAGGCAACAAGCTGCACTAACTTAATTTTTCACAGACAGAGGCAGTGATCTTCTCATCTCACTCTGAGACAGTTTCCCAAGAAGTTGAACTAAGTATAGAAGCCCCTCATTTCGATTTTTTGTGGGATAATAGTACAATATAAATAACCAACAATTTAGCTGACTTATTTGTGTTGAGGAAAGAGTTTAGAGAGAGCAAAGGAAATGGATGATCCCTTTGGTTGAATACGCTCACATTGATTCACAAATGCCTGCTTGGCTAATATCCATAAACCTGTGTGCTTCTGCAAACATCAGAGAACTGCTGGTTTCTCTGTTTCTCTTCCACCCACCTCATGGTACCGCACACTAACCCCCAATAATCTGTAAATCTCCTCATCACCTTTTCTGTCACTCTTGTTTTTCTAACACATGTACAGTGACATGGACAGTCTGTCACAAGTGCCAGTTTCCGCTGTATGTGAGGTCTCATTGCACAATGTGTTGTTATGTACTGTGAATCTGTGTATGCTGTCAATATGTCTCTGCACTGAGGCAACCGACACATGTGCCTGATTCCAATTCGCTGCACACACACTCGCACAAATTGTCCTCGCAGTGCAGTCAGGATTGGCACTGCTTGCCGTGATGGCTGTCACAGATTGTCCTTCAGGTATGGACAACTCTGACGTGATTACCCAACTCCAACTACACCCTGATTAAAATTCACCACAGCTCGCATTGAGGTCAGGGCCACTGACTGGGCTGGGTTGCCTCCGAATCAGACAACAAATTAGTTTCTTGACCCCCCTCACAGGTCAAGGACAGCAGTCTAGCCTCCTCTGCAAGACCAGGCCTGGTGATGTTGAAAAAGAAGAGAAGACAAATGTAGGATAGTAAGAAGACACTTCACTCCATGGGTAAAGCAAAGCAATGGCCAAACAGTAAGATGGGAGACATGGAAAAAAGAAATAGTGATGAAAGAAAGTAGGCAGGAGACATACAGAACCATAATGAGAAAGGAAGAGCGAGGAGGGAAGGGAAGCTGGAGACGAAACAAAGTTACTGAGGCAGGGTGGGCAGGAGGAACCTAATAGAAAAGCAGTTAACGTGAGAATATTGCAAGATCCAATAATTGCTTGGTTAGTCTGAGCTTGCGACTGTTTCCTCTTGCCAGATGATCCTACGAAGCAAACGGGGCATATAGTTGGCATAATCAAACAAGAGAATGCGGGGAAGTGTGATGAATCACCTTGGAACAGGTGAAAATTAGATGCTGTGTTGAATTACGATGGAGGGGGGAAGTGAAATATTCAGCCACTGACAGAATAGAAGTTTAAAGCTTTCAGGAAGGCAATGAATTAAAGATTGTTTATTATGTTTTACCCCACCTATGAGAGTGCACACATAAATCACTTTATTAGAGACAATTTTCTTTCGAATATTTATTTCCATTAGTTTTGTTGTGGTGCATAAAATGGCAGCTTGAATGAAATAGACAAAAATAAACTTGTATGCAGGAAAGGATGGAAAAAAGCTTGACTCAAAGGTTTTCCTGGAGATATCAATAACATTTTAACATCTTCCTCAGCACGGCATATTTATCTATTTGTTGGGAGGTAAAAATGTGCTTCCATGTTCAATGATATTTTTCATTTTGCAAATCTAAAGACATATAATTATCTGCGCTAAACATATTGTGTTTTGGGGTTTTTTTTGCCTTTACTCTCTCTTGTTATGTAGCATTTTTGTGCATGTAAAAGGTCTGCAAAGTGAAAAAGCCCAAAGTCCACGCCATGTGTGTCACTATGTAACAGGCGTTATATGAATATATATTTTTTTTATACATTTATTATAAAATACGTACAGTCCAGTAAATCAGCAGACATACAGTTGCTACTGCTGTAGTGGCATTATTTTAGATCACACTACCTTGCTCGGCATGACTCGCCATACTCTGCCTCTGACTGGCCACATTGTGCCCGTTTAGTAAAGCAAATGTTCAACTCTCACCATAGATTGTCAGCACTGTAGGCAAAACGGACATTCAGGACAGCGTGAAAAGGGATGTTAAGTATGTAAACTATTCCACTAGGACCGCCAACTAAATGTATTAAAAAAACTTTAAAAAATTAGCATAATATGACTTCAGTTTGATTTTTTTTAGATAATACATCTATAGAACTTGTAGAAAGGCACAGAATGAAATAATTTATTTTCCTTAATTATGATTGTTAATCAACACTTTAAAAGTGTTTGTCGGGTCCAAATTGATTGTTTTGTTTCGCTTTGTAGGAGAATTCTTGTTCGAGCTTCTACCAAGGTTTGTAAGCCAATAGTGCAACAGCGTTAGTGTCACGTGGTATCTGTGTCTCATCAGCGATCAAAAGTCTTGATAGTTGCTACTTTGTGGGAAAAAAGTAAGAATGGTATATGCCCAGCATACTGTACTAGGCTAATGTTAGCAGGCTAGCATTTGCAATATTAACATTGCTAGCTAGTGTTAGCAACGTTAGTTAAGATGATTCGAGCAACAGCGGTGGTAATGTGATGGGAGGGAGATGGAACGCCACATTTAGTGGCTGAATGTTATCAATAATACTTCTAAAAACTGACTTTTCATGCTGTTTTGTACTGATGATAAATGATTCATTATGGGCATCACATGAAGTGACATGTTGAAATCAGATTTTGTGGTTTATGACATTAATCACTCTACATTTAGATATTGTTTGATTTTTTTGTATAAGCCAGACAGCAGGTGTCATCGCAGAGAAAACAATCACATGCTTGTTTGAATCAGCTGTTTCTCTGAGCCATGACTCCATCATCAGATGGTTTTATTGGTTTTCAACTCAGTGTGTGCTCTGTGTGGGGTTCTAGCAAACCTTTTCAGCGATTTGTTCAGTGGGCCATCCTGCAGTCAGTTTTCAAATCCCGCTGCGCAGTCACTCATTCAGCCTTTTGTGCACATCTTTTGTGGGCTGAGGTCCACAAAAGATGTGCACCAGAACATGTCCGTGGAGAGTGGGTGCTTTTTCAACAGCAGAGAAAGCGTCTTCCTTTTCATTGCCTTTAATTATCTCCAAATTGGGATGTGGTCAAGGGATTACTACTCGCACTTGTCCTTTCTCGCATTTTTACACTCAAAGCCACATAGGTGGACAGTGATACGCTCCTTCACATGCATGATGTATAAACTTGATCTCCCACAATATCACAAATGTAGATTTATGTATGCAATATGTGCGCAGTCATTATACTTCATGGCATAAAGAATGGACCGCATTACAAAGCCTGAGCAAGGCCCATCCGCCGTACAATGTTTTCAAAGGGCAATCAAGCAGACCAGAGTCAACCGTGGGTACATGATGATCCAGCACATTGACAATGGACTGTGAGTTTGACTGAGCATTTAGTAATTCAGCTGACTAACAACAAAAGTCCAGCTGGCAATGCCATTTTATCATGCTGCAAAGTGTGCTTAGTGAGTCTGTTAACAGCAAATGTGAGTAAGTAAATAATTAAGCCTTCAGTGTTGAACAGTTTTTAGGTAAACAATCAAAAGCAACTCGGTTGTAACTTTAAAAGAAATTCAAGACTAAAATTCGACAGGGCTGTGACATGTAGGTGCCTGGAATAAATCAAACCTCAGAAGAATAACACAGGAGACTGATAACCTGTAGGTGAAGCGTGACCATCCGGGAAATTGATATTTAAGTATCAGGCCTCACTCTCCATTTTCCATACCATCATTCAACAAAGGGATTCGGGAGAAAAATAGAGGACAGATTTCAGCCCGTAGATCACAGGCAAGTGTTCACCGTCATGGTGGTGGGGCAAAGAAGGTATCTTCTCTGACCCTGGGGGGCTCTGCTCATCAATCTTCAGCAGGTCATCAAATGGGTAGGGACAGAGCAGGCCAAGGCAATTTGATTCGCCAATCGTGATGGATCCAGTGCTGGTTGCTTTTTTTGGGGGGGTGGGGGGGATGAGGATGTGAACAATGAGACAAGGAGCTGGGACTTGAAGTCTTTGCGCCTGTGCTGTAGTAGAATATGGATGATTTTAGATGTTTTTAAAAAGAAATTCAAGTTTTCTTGTGTCTGCAGGGGAAAAGTATGTTTCTGTTTTATGTTACACAGCTAACTCGCACTTACAGTCTGCCAACACACACACACACACACACACACACACACACACACACACACACACACACAGCTTGGCCTTTAAACAAGGTCAAGCCTGTAGCCGGGTAACCGTCGCAACTCATAAACATCCTGGAAGATCCATTGCCCTGGATATTGGCTTGGACAGTCCCTCTGAAGCCGATTGTCTTTGGACGTTTCAAGCCTGTCAGTTCCATCCCATACAGCCTGTACAGCTGAGAGGCATCTGCAGCCCAGAAAGACAAGTCTGTCTGTTCCTACTATTCCTATATCTTGAGCATGCTCAGAATTAAATAATGTTATCAAGAAGTAGATAAAACTGTTCTAACTACCTCCAGTGGCAATATTGTGTAGACTTCACCCAGTGACTGTTTCACAAGAAAACTAGACAGAGGAGATGTGCATTTCACATGCTATGTATTTGCCTATATGTGTTCTCGCTTTCACTTTGTGGTGCAGTAACACTGGCAGTAATGAGAAAGCTTGCAATGGAAATTGATTTGTGAGATGAGGAAGAGCTAATTGTTCGGGTTTTATTGGAAAGGAGCAACCCTTTCTTCCACCTGCTCCATGTTGCAGTGAGCACCATCAGCACACTGTAAAGAATTTCCCTGTAAAAACAGTAAAATACTGGCAGCAGGGACGCCAGTATTTTGCTGCTATTTTACAATGCAAAGACTGGTATTTATTTTTACAGCATATTACCATTTTTTGGGGATTACAGTATATGACTGTAGAATAACATGAGTGTTGTGGTTATTTTACAGCACATCTACCTTAATTTATCTGACAGTATATTACCGTATTTTGGATAACAGTACAAGTACAGTAGGAGAACTGTGGGTTAGGGTCATTTTACGGTATATGCCAGTGTGTTACAAAATCTGTTATTTTTGCATTTGTATAAATCCTCACCAATCTAAAAACAAAGTATGCAGGGCTTCTCAAATACCCAGCCCTAGGCTACCACATTCATCCCGACAGTCAGTCAACATCCAAAAGTCCTACAATAAACACACTAATGTCTTGCCTTTTAGTGCTTAGAGATTATTGAACTTCAACTTATTCAACTGATAACTAATTTAACTTAATAACTTCTGCCAAACTGTCTGAGCTGTGCCTGCCTCAGTTTCTATCATCAGCATAGGGTTTCTATGCATGCTGGCTCAATGAAGAGACATAATCATAACTGAATTGTTTGAATTTTGTTGTTATTGCCAATCATCCCTAACCTCTGAACTTAAATATAAATCTATAAATCAGATGCAGACCTTTAAGTGCTCATTTGTACATTGAGAACATTTGTATTACAAAAATGAAAATGTATTGCATTTCGATATTTGGAAGAAACTGTCTCCAACACACTCATTAGTGACAGGCTTTACTGAACTCATGAGCATAACCTCAGACACCGAATTGAAATAGCATCAAGAACAGTGTAACACTGCATTAAAATACCATCAAGAACAGTATAACAGTCTAGCTTGAAAAAAAGTCTTTTGCATGTGAACAATAACAGTGGATGTGGAGAAAGAAAAGAGGGGGAGAAAGAAAGAGCGAACAGTGAGTACTTTACAGCAGCGTTTGGCTGGTCTCCTCAGTCACCGATGACGAGTGCCTGTAAATAAATGAATAAATAAAATTAGCGACACAGCATCTCTGGTAAAATATAAAAATATGAAAGACTAATGGAGGGAGTGAAATAAACATAAAAATGAGGGGAGAGAAATGGGCCAGAGCAATAAACTGTTCAGGGGAGAGAGAAAATGGTTAAAGACAGGACAAAAAGTGCAAGGAAGAGAAAAGCAAAAGACAGAAAGGAGAGAGGGTGGTTGGTTATAGTTTAGCGAGGGTTTCCTCTGGAACACTGGTGTGCAATGAAGTTAATGAAGTTGAATTAATAAAAGATAAGATACTGACATATATTTTACAAAAAAATAAAACTTTATGAAGGTCAGCAACACTTATGGCTAATTGAGCTCAAGCTAGCGAGAGTTTGCTTCACTTAGCCCTATTTAGCAACCTGAACTAATGAAACATCTGAAATGTCAACAGTTCAACAATCATGCAGACAAAACACTGGACCATGGGAGATAAGCATAACTTTACTTTACCTGCTCTGTTGAACTCCACATGGACTTCTCTGGCTGGAATAAGAGGCCAGAGCTGTGCTCTCCAAAGTCAAGTTCAGGAATAGCCAGTTAGGTTACATATTGTCACTCGAAAATTAGTAGTTTGAGGAGCTTGATCGGTAAAGAAATGTCATCATCAAAATAGAAACATAAGCCCGCAATCATCAGTAAGATGCTGATGGATAATGACTGCGCATGAGAAGGGATGTTAGCACATATCTCTACTGCTTGACCCAAAATACTCGTAGTAGTAAGTAGTAATAATAGTTTTATGCTGTTAAATTACAGTTTCTTATTGTTAACTTGTTAATTTAACTGTAAGCATGAATATTTAACAGTATTTTACAATTATTTTAAAATACAGTAAGATGCTCATGTAAATCCACCATAAATTTAGAGCAATTCATTACAAATATTGTTTTATGCTATTAAATTACAGTTCTTATTGTTAACTGACCATTAACTGTTAATTTACAAGTGAGGGATGAATATTTAACAGTATTTTACAATTATTTTAAAATACAATAAGATACTGTTGTAATCCACCCTAAATTTACAGCAATTTGTTACAGTGCATATATGATGAAACACTAAATGTTCTGGAAGAGACTCAGACAGACATATTCACATAGCATGTCTGGATTAATACCTCTGTCTGGGTATCTAATCACAAAGGATCCTGTATCGAAAATCGTGCTTTGCAGACCTGTCACCCACATGCTAGGGGTAGGGTGTCCCAATTTTTGTTGGGACAGGAGGGTAGGGGGAAGTGTTCAGACAACATGGCCCTGCAAACAGAGATTTTTCAGATGCACTGTTTCAACTGCTGTTTCAATGCATTACGGTTCTTTTCTTCATAACGAGCGTGTTTGCATGTTTCTCTCTCTCCTTCGGATGAACTTCTCTCTGCACCAACTCATTGTTACAATACCTTTGCCCTTGGTTAAGGTATCCAATCTTTTCCTGATTTGCAATCACTACCATTGAATTTGCTTTCCAATAGTTTTCACCGTTTCATGATTTCTATCAGGAAAAAAACTTCAAGGTCAACTGCTGTCTTCAACCTTTATTGAAGCCTGCTTTGCTCGCGGCATAGCTGTGCTCCTACACTCATAGTGAAGGCAGAAGACTTGAGATCAGTACTTGGGTATCAAACAAACAGGTTTCATTTTCTGAAAAACAAACAAACAAAAATGTTTTGTTTTAAATACACTGGAATCCACATGGCATGGCTGTTTTTTGTTTTATTTTTGCTTCTGGATTGCAGTTGTATAACAAGTCTTTCCCAACTAATTCTTCAACACGACAACCCACTGGTATGGCCCCTGGGCATGGCCACATCGCTTCAGTACACATGTATGAATTATCATGGACGAAGCCACAGCCGACTTTTGAGTTGGATGCATACAGTACATGCGTTCAAGCGGGAGTCATGTCCCCTAGCAGATGAAGGAGATAAAAGACTAAATTGTATGGAAGCAGGATACAAGGAGGGTTAAAGGGGTCATAAGAGATGGACATAGTGAAATGGTGTAGACAGGCACTGTCACTGCCAGCCATGAGAAAAGGATGTGTGTGCGTACGTGTGGTGGGGTTGACTGCTGTGAGTAATGGCTCCTGTCTGACAGGGCCTTGGGAAATGGAGTCGAAACGATCGATACGTTATAATGTTAACAACGATCCCTCCTCCCATTGTGCCGCCCGAGACAAATCTATTAAAGATCCATCCCATCCCGTCATCACCATCCTCTGCCAACAGCATACAGAGAGACGGAGAGTGAGGGGAAAAGGAAAAGAGAAGAAGTACGAGGGGATGAATACCAAAACACAAGGCAATTTTCGAAGCTGCTCTGCAGAACAGCGGCTCACATTGTGTCAGAAAATGTTCACTCACATTCAATGACGGGCCGCTTTTTTCAGCATGCACTTGTTGGTTATTTGCCTCGGTCGATTTGTAGCTCAATGGAACGCATCTAGCAGTGGAGTGATCCCCTTGCTGCCGCATTGATTACCCATTAACGAAGCAATATCGACAAACACATTTTGACATCTCTGAAAACATTTCTGAAAAGGTGTTTGGATGACACTCCTCACAAACACACAAGTTGCCAGTGTCTCTAAAAGTAATTCTTTTGAGGAGAAAAGAGGTGTTTGTTCAGAATGACTTTGTTTTACACCCAAGGGACAAAAGCTATGCTTTTTTTGGTGGCTTTCAATAGTTGAGGGTGAGAAGTGCCATTGAAAGTTGCCTTTGTCTCAGAGAGGTCTAAAAGAGCTGGCTTAAACAGTTCAGCCTGTCACTGTGATTCCCCAGAGAAAGGCCAGCAGAGAAACATTTGTCATTTCTTTGGTCCGTATGTTTGTGAGTTTGCAATCTGAGTGGCCCCACAGACCAGGATGAGCAGTGAGCAGTGACGACAGCTACGATCAACCGTGTCTGATATGCCACATGTGGAATTTTCATTACAGAGGAAAGTCAAACAAGTCACACATGCATGCAACACCATCCGCATGACAAGGATGAATTGGGGGAGATATGGTCAGCTGAGATTGGGCAAAGCTTCAGCTGCCCTAGGACCTCCTGCCTCCTGCCGCCACCGCCCACACACATCAGTGTTTACACAAATCCTCAAGAGGAAAAATAGCATGTATTTTTTCAGAGAGGATAGAGGTCACATTCATGGCTCGTTACGTCACAAAACCTGGGTCACCTCCTCTCTAACCCTGCTCCTGTGTTATAGGACAAGATGTGACCCACGGAGTCCAAGTATGCACACAAACACCCAAACATGTCGACACGCCAATGGATACAAATAGGTCTCAGCTTGCCCCTCCACCCCCTTCATGTGCAATCAGGGGCCCCCGCAGATCCCCTGCAACCCCAGCAACTGTACATTCTGAAGTTTTACGATCTTGACCTCATATGTAAGTGCCACAGGGTTGCATGGAAGGGATCAGCTTAAGTGAAAGGGCCCCCACTCGTCCTTCCTGCTACGACCCCCCACGCTGTGGACACAGATCAAGTTGCCCCCCCCCCCAGATGTGAGTTGTGGCACCAGTAACGTGTGTGTGTGTGTGTGTAGGGCACACTCCAGTGTCGGCAATGTCACACCCCCTGGCACTTGACGCCATCGACCTGTCAATAAGATGGATAGGCTGGTGATGCCGATGTAATGTTAGGGTGGGGGTTGGGTGCATATGTGTGGATCTTCTTGCTGTCTGTGGCGCCTTTGCTTTCCTGTAACAAGCACCTCTTTGGTGGCTTGCCCTGTAACACGGACCCCAGGGGACAACACAGTCCCCCAGCACCGTCCCCCGCCGACTCAACCTCAGCAATCCCTCACCTCAGAGCTCTTTATTAACGGATTTATTTTAAGCCCTGCATCCAGACAGCCCTGTTCGTGTCAGCATCTCTGCACATGCACAAGGGTCACAACCGGCTGTGAACCACCGCCCTATCACCCAGTCGCCCATTCCCCAACAGTCAGACATATTGGGTTCAGATCAAAAGAGGTGGGTGTTACGATGGCATGAGTCCACACAGTACCGGATGCCCATGCTGTTTATAACTTAATTCACACATCTGTTTTCCTTATTGATTGCCCTGCTCAAATTTTAACGGGTGGGGGGCCAAATGGAGAGAGGAAGATCGTATTTCTTGTTCTGAGTGGCCAGCTTATCAGATTTTACCTTCACCCTGACGTTGTCAAACACTGAGCACAGGTTTGAGCATTAAGCAGGCAATAAGTCAATGCGTAGACCAAAGTGGTAACACTTAGAAACCTTTCACCCTCCCCTTCTGCCACTTGAATATTTAATATGTTGGTGTCAGGTGTTATAACTCTCAAGATGGCTGCTGAGGACCTGTCATTACTTAGCATGTGCCAAGTCCTTCCTAATGCGGGCCTGGTTTTGCACGTCAGCGGGTGTTAATTTATGTTCGAGGCACAGAGTCGTAGTCAAATTCCAATCAATAAAGTATCACCCGGAGGTTAGAGGATTGACCCGGGACAAGAATCAATTTCCTCATCCATAATCAGTTAAAAGCTTCAAAGCGAGGTTCCCCAATGTTCTCCCTTTCACTACTGTGTTTGAATGAACTATTTGCCTTTTGAATTGCAAATTCATCTGTTAAGATTTTTTTTTTTAATCTGTTATAGGGAAATGTGGAAGAGTAGCTTTTTGTTACCATTATCATTTAAGCAGCACTAGATATTATGTGTTTGAACCGTTCCATCCATCCTTAGCGTGTCTGTGGACGTTAATGGAAGCTGAGTGTGTGCTGTGGTCTAGAGATTTCGCTATGGAAGAATTGGTAAGGGCTATTGCTCATCATTTTCTTTTTTTTCCATATAACATATTATTCAGAGGACATTCCACACTGCAGGCGATCCCCTCGCCAGGGCGCCGACGTGCCACAAGTTGCTTCTTCACACACACACACACACACACACACACACACACACACACACACACACACACACACACACGCATACACATGGTCGCACACATGCAAGGAGACATTCAGACAGACAGATGCTTTCAGACAGATAGATTTGCACGCTCAGAGCCAACAACATTCTCAGCAAACCCCAACACACAAACAGTCACACTCACACAGTCTCCCAGTGGATATAACCTGACCTCTACCCTGTTACATTGCTCCCACATAGCAGAGCAAGCCTAATGAGTGTCTGCTGTGTACAAATTAATGCCTGTGGTGCTGCGGAGGTCCATGGGAAAAATTGTAAAGCATGCAAATCAGTGTGAATACACACACACGTTCCCCCAAAACGCTAGTTCCAACAAGAAGATCTTCAACCACTCAGACAAATGTGCTCATGGACAGACAAATGTACCCACACAGTACACATTCCTAAATATACACACATTCTCGAGGGATATGCTTTCTCCGCGGGTGAATCTGCTGAGTGAGATACACATACATCAGCATATGCTCTCTGAGTGTCACAGAGAGAAGTCACAGGACGATTCTGGCATATTTTTAAGCTACATGGCATGCTGAAAAATGTGGTTATGGGGAGTCCTTACAAGACAGGTGTAGCTGTGTAGCACAGTGGTTTCCAAACTGCTTCTCTAACAAACTCCATAACCCTATCACATGAACTTAAGTACCCCTTAATCGACACCACCTACAGTATCATGTTGTAAATGTGTTAATTGGAAGTGATTTCAGAATAAATCATTCGAACGCATGCTGCTAATTGGAGTGGTAAAAACTGGACATTTTCGGAAGGCTGGCTGCCTAAAGTACAGAACATTAATCAGAATGATAACTTTTTCTCTATTCTAAACATGCATCCATAACTGTGGGCTTGATCAAAATTGTGTCCACTGAAACGTTATACTTCCTATTGCAACCATTTATCCATTACTTTTAATAGCACTTCAAGGAAAAATGCAGCGCGCAGTGACGGCCTCAAAATAAAACTACATTATTATATAAAACGGTATAAAAAGAGGTTGGCCTTGGTAACGCCACCTAGTACAAAATGCTTTTTGCCTCAAAATAATATATCAGTGAATACAAAATTAAGAGACTGGTCTTTCTAATACTATTAAATGATGATGGCAGACGTGAAAGCAAAATATCCTGTTTAAATGTCATACGTCCAGGATACACCCATTCCTCCTCAGAGTCGGTGCTGCCCAGACTGAAGGCCCTCTAGATATCTGGAGAGGTTGGACAATTTATTTCGCGGGGATACGTGAAAGGTTATCTTTTTTCTTTTGTACTTTATCGACGGTGATATGCTGTAGTTTCTTTCTTGTGACAAACATATTTAATGTAAGCCGCTTTAAACAAAAGCGTGTGCTAAATGCCCTAAATGTAAATGTGAATGCTTGAGGATTTTTTTTTTTTTTTCTGCCCAATATGCAGATAATTGTTCAACCAAACACTGATAAATATATGTAACTTATCTATTTACCCACTTAAGCATGATAATTAAAAGTTGTGGACATATAGTTGGAATGTAGTGAGTAGATAATAAGCCATCCATTTCCAACATTCATTCATTTTCTTTTAGCATGTTCAACCATTTTCCCACTGAGAGACTTCTCTGCTTACTTGCAAGCTATATCGTGTCCAGGTGTTACAGCTGACTCAGTAAGTGAATAAATAGGTCTACACACAAATTAATTGAGCCTCTCTTCAATCTTTCCAAGTACCCCTTGGAAAATGCAGAAGTGCCCCCCAGGGTACAAGTACCGCTGCTTGGGAAATCACTGGCTGAGCAAACTGCTGTACTTCTCAGCAAAGACAGAGATGTTTTACTTTTCACTGAGGAGAAGACAAAACTTTTCAAAGTAAAGACTTAATGCGGTTTATAATCAGCCTCTGTATTTGGTTTGTGTTTGTCTCTCACCAGGCGTTGGCAGGACAGGTGGACGCTCTGCTAAGAATAGCAGAGAGACATGAAATATTACCAAGTTTCTGAAGCACACGTGTGACGAATCACATGCATGGATACACACACACACCCACAGTCACACACACACACCCACACACGCGTGCGCCTGGGTCTTTAAAATGCATCTTTGCACCCACGGTAAACAAGGCCACATGCACTCAGGCAGATACTGTTACGCGCGTATCGAAATTAAATTAGCCAACGCTATCTCATTTCTCCCAAGAGCAGCCGGTCCCATCTGCAAACATCAGACAGCCTCTCTACAAAAGACCTGTTGGATCTCATTGTTTAAAGCCAGCCCTCACCCCCCCCAAAACCCCAACTCAATAATCACTCCTGTGTTTATACAGAACGCATTTTCATTAACTGTAGCAAATTACATTTTAATCCATGAAGCGCATTTCAGTGAAGAAATTGTTTGACTGGCCTGAGATTGGCATTGAGTTGCTGCCGTGCAAAAAGGCAGGGAAACAAAAGTGAGAGCTGATGAAAGCTGCTGTTTGTTGTTTCTCTCTCTCCCCCACCGCCCTTTTCTCTGTCATGCTGATGGAAATTAGCAGAGATACAGGAATCTCAATGATGGCTCAGAGCTGTTGAAATTCTCTGCAGACTTGATTCCATCCAACCTTTTCTCTTTTTAATCTCTCATCTTTGACAGGCTGAAAGATTGAGATATCTCCCCGCTGATTTCAACCATACATCGCACCGATACATAAAACATTAGTGTGTGCATATCTTGTCAAAGAATAACAACTAAGTTGCAGCAATGAATGGTGGAACGGTATCTAACCCATTTTTAAAACAATCCTCTCTCTGTTTCACTTGGAAATAATGGAGAACAATATGATGGGTTTTCATTGGTGTGGTTCGTATTAAGCCTATCTGGTGCTGCTTTATAAAAGTGCTTAACTCTCCAGAGTGGCTTCTCCTCCAGTGGTCTACTTTGATCTCTCTGCTGTCTCAGTGCCTTAATTGCCCCTTAATTTGTGTGACCAGCAGACCTTGATGTTGGGGGCCGATAAAGAGGCAAAGCTCAGCTGGGTAAAAACAGTGACCCACTATTTGACATAGTCAGTATGCTCCAATGCCCCACACTGTTCTTCAGTGGCCCCCTGATGCCCACTGAGCCTGGGGGCCCTTGTGTTAGAATGGAGAAGCACTAGCACCGGTGCTGGGCCTGAACGCCCTTAATTAGCAGTATTGGTTGGGTAGCTAAAAGTTGGATCAAATCTCTCAAGCAGAAATCCTTCCCCTCTGGTGTGTTCTGCTCGGGGTACTTATAATGTAAAAGTGCTCTTTCTGGAGTCAGGAAACCGATAACAAATGCAGTTCTACACTCAGACGAAGCTTTGACTCTCAGCAAAAACATGTGCGCACCACAGAGAATTTCACTTCTTCACACAGAGGTATTGGTACCAGCAATGTGCGGTGACTCATAAGAGGGTCTGGCATGCGGTGGAAAAGGGGTTTTGTGTTAATCAGTGCTGCAACTTGCTTTCGCATATAAACAAAGCATGCATTATTGGAACACATGTGTCTGCAAACCAGAAATGCAGCTGCATAAAAGCAAACAGCCCATCCTCATCAGAAAGATGACCGCAGCTCAACTGTGAAAGCAGCTTATTATGGCCCATATTTACGGTTCTTGTTAGGTGGCATCAAACCTCGAGCTGCAATAGTAATTAGAATGGCAGCAAAAGAGGAAGTCCAACAAAGCCCATATAGGGAGTTGGAGTTTGGTTTTAGAGTAGCGTTAAACAAGCGCACAACTTTCATGAAGGAGACAGCTTTGAGACCAAAAGTCATCAATAAATGATTTTAACCATCTAACTAGTGATGGGACTATGCAAGATGTATCTCAAATCATGATAAAAACACTCACAAATAGTTGATTGTGGTGATTTTTCATTATCAGGATAATTGTGAATTGAGATAAACCATGGCTGAATGTATGGTGTGCACATTGTGACCCAACTAAAACGAGATATAATTGTGTCTTAGTGCGATAGATTCTGACCTAAAGGACAACAGGGAGACGAAGTTACTACCATGTATTTGTCTTTTATTTGAGCAGGATGACCAGATTTATGATTACCTAAAATGTATGCATTGTTTTTCAATAAAAAAAAAAAACAAACATATGTCCTAATTGTGGTGATTCCAGTATATTTTAGTGAAATTTCAAGACGTTCATGTACACATATTACTGTTGTTACGTTCGTCTTAGTTACTTAGTCATTTTAACCCAAACAAGGTTTTTTTTCCTGAACTTAACCAGGTTGTTTTCTTGCCTCCCTCAGTCATGTTTTATGGGAGTTACTGGCAAATGACCTATTCAGTCGTCAGGTATGACGGTATGTTGTACTCATAATGTCCATTGAATCGTGGCCACTTGAGAGATGAGTCATGTGCAAACGAATCAACGGTGCAGGGGATTTACAGAATCTTATGAGTCCTATTTGAGTTCAACATTTGTTGCAACATTTGCAGGAATTAAGCTCTTTTTATTTTTTGTTTGTCTCATGAATGGCTCGACAGGTAGTATGCAAGTCCTCCCTCTCCTCAACAGTTGCTGTCACAGTATCCTTGAGCGAAGCAGTCAACCCCAGATGCTCCGGTGATTCTGCTCCGCGAACGGTGAAACAAGGCTGCAGCAGCACCGGCAGCAAAGAGGTGAACATGAGGTAAGTTTTCCACACAGGGATTAATGAAGGTTAAACGATGAATAGGATGCTGCATAACAGTAATTATAAAAAAGAAAGCGGATGTAACAGCACTCAGTAAGTCAGACGTATGTGTGTGTTTTTGCAACAATACAGTGGCAAAGAAGTCTTTTAAAAGAACGCACTTTGGTCTTTTTTTGGGTCTGTATCAAACAGAATTAAATTGCATTCATTTGAGTAATTTTGAGAATAATTTTCATATTCTCTATAAGCTTAAAATGTTCATGAAGTCAGGGTCAGGTCGAGGGTGGATGTTTTGACGTCAGCCACCTTTGACTGCACTATAAATCTAGTCATGACAAAAGCATGGGGAGACTTGAATAAAAATAAAACATAGCCTTGATATTTAGTTGAAACTATAAATCTTGTCCAGGAAATGTCATCATTGTTTTCCCTTTCACGATGATCAAATTTAAAATGATAGCTTGGGAAGAGAAGTGTTTACCTCAGCAGAGACGAAACCATGACGATTCATTTAAACTGACTGCATTTACTAAATAACTTCCATTCATCGATTCAAGTTTTTTATGCAAATCCAAAAAAAAAGAAAATACAAATCAATACAAGGTACAAAATATGCAAATAATAATGAATAGAGTTATAAAACTAAATCAACATGAGTATAACAACCACATCTAACATAGCAAAAACTATTACATGTGCATTCCTCTGCAATTACAATCCATCAGACAAAAACATTGAAATTAAGCCACTTTTCTAACAATACACAGCAATACAAAACTTTTTATTTTTTTTTTATTTTTTGAGTCACCAAGTTCACAGGAGAAAACTTGATAAAATCCCCCGTTTGTTATCCTCACTCTTACTTTTATACTGAACACAGCTGTAAAGCGGCTCTTACACTTACTTCGTCGACATTTTCTCAATGGAGCCTGTTACTGTGCTGCCCACTGAAGCAAGGACAAGACTGTGAAAGTGAAAAGCATGTTCTGAGCTGCTGACAGTCACTGTTGAGAGATCATGCCATTAAAGTGGAAAATAATATCCCTTTTCGTCCAGAAGGCGAAATAGAAACTGACAGGTAATGGGATATGGTAGGGAGGTACAGTATTTCAAAACTGGAAACAATTCAACCTGATGTCTGAGGAGAACTCAAGACTGTAGATGTAGCACAATTCACACTCTTTTTCTCTTACTTTGAGGTCGGGGAGTTACAGGAAAAGATGTGAACTGCTGACATTAAATTGTTGGATTGTTCCCTAGTTGGGCATTTTTGTGGCTGACCCTGGATTGGACCCCTAAGCACAATCCCAAGGACTGGCTGAGAAGCAAAGACATAAGGATGAGAGGGAAGAGGAGTGCTGTGCTAAGAATCCATATTATTTGTGACCTTGTTATTTCGGACAGTCCTGCTAGAGGGGGTCATCACGGAGTGCCTGGGCGATGATGTAACAGGTGGAAAGTTGTCCTCTTGCCACATCATCGTTTGGTCCCCCGGGTAGCTAAGCCCCGGGCCAAATCTGAGCCGGAGAAAATCCCTTACTAATAGCTGTTTATGAGTGGCTGAGTCACCTTAATAAATTCTTACTTCTGGCCAATTGTGAGCCACAGCCCAACAAGCGAGAAAATGTCTAGCGCCACCTGTTTGCTTTGGACCGTTAGGGGCCAATAACTGTGGCCTGGGGCCTCGTCTCCTGTGTCCTGGGCCAGGTGTGGCTGAGAAATGGAAAGGTCCAACTCCTCTCAGAAATGTTGTGACTCCGGCCAAAATCAACCCTGCTGCTGCTGCTCGTCCTTCGGCCTTCCCCCCGTCAGGTCCCTGTGACCCGCACAAAACCAGGTCGGCCCAGCGGACAGGCCACCCCAGCTGCTGTGGAGATGTGCAGGCATAGCAGCGTGATTATGGAAACAGGGATCAGGACACACAACTGGTGTGCATTCAGAGCGTAGTGGCGCCATTTTACTGAGAGGCATTTAGTCATACTTCGTCTCAAAAATGTAGTAACATAAACACCGGCGCTCTGCTTTGAATTCTCTGCTCTGGAATAAGTTCATTTGAAAATGTTCTGCATAATCTCAATTAAAATTGGTAACATTACATTTAGCCATGTGGGTTACCCACAGGCACACACACACACACACACACACACACACACACAGATTTTTCACACACACTCAGACTTTTCATGAGGCGAAACTGTTCAGACTGAATATAAATGATGCTCTTGATTCAGTCGCCCTTGATGACTGAGGTTGGGTAGGGAACGCCCTCACCTGCTGGTTTGTGGACGCACAAAAAAAAAAAAAAAATTTGCATGCACAACATTGTAAAGGAGTGAAGAACTTTTACAGTCTCCCCTCAGCATCAGGCCCACTCTCGCCACCCTTCGCTCGCAAGCCCATAAATGCCACATCTTGTTTACCATCTCTCCTCTGAATGCAAGATGTCACAGCTGTTGTCTCCCTCTCTCTCAATAAATGCTGTTTAATACGACATCATTAACTTTGATTGGGGTTATGCTCATTATTCCACAACACTTGTGCAGGGGATTGTTTATTTTTATCCCCGCTATAATTTTGTCAGCCAAGCTAGCCGGGACCCATTGCGGATGCCATTTCTGTACCGGCCCAGCCACTTGGATCAGATACACCTCATATGTCTCGATGCCAAGGTCCATTATCCTGACACAAAAATGCAGGTACTTAAATGTAACTGGGCTATAGAATGGTACATAATATCTTCTCACAGAGCAGCAGAGGGGCATGATTAGTGTGGTGAAGAGGAGAGGGGAAATGAAAGCTCTCATATGGTTCTTGGTGTGTCTAACCAAGGCAATTACATTCAATCTAACACGGACTGTTTCCCCTTTTCCTGGTGCTTGTGAACAGGCGGCAGTTCTCCCGCAACCCATTCTTGCCCTAATTAATGGGGGACATTTGCAGCCCTTGGATCAATTTGTAAGAAGAAAGTAGTAGAGTGGTAGATGCACTGCAAAAGAGCATTGTTGTCATGAGATAATCCACATTGAGCATAACGGCCCTTTGTCCGTAACAAAGACTATATTAGATCGCCTGCTTAACAAATTGACAGCATGTGTTGGGCGCTCAAACCTCTCTGCCGCCGCAAGTACCACCGTAGTCCTGGGCTGATTGTCTGTGGAGCCGACTCAAAAAAAATGGCAAGGCAGCATAAACACATCAAAATCAGCTGCTGGTGCTTCAGGCAGGGCTTGAATTAGAGGCAGAAAAACCTCAATAGCATGCCTCATGTGAGTCATGATCAATGCCATGGAGAAATCCAATCAAGTGCAGGGTTTTGCTCAATGTCAACCTAGGTCAAAGGAGACACAGTCGATATTATTGTCATTTTTCCAGGGTGGAACAGTTTAGTTATTGAATTTTTGTATTTAACTTTATATCCAGGAGGGTAGATCATGCTTTTTTTTATTTATTTTTTTTTTTTATCCCCGGTTTATTCTGGACCAGAATCTGTGAGAGAAAAAAAAACAACAAAACATTTCTAGGTCTTACCCTTCAATCACTGAAGACCTGGAAGGATGACTTAAAAAGGGAAAGGACGTTGGAATCGTCTGCCTGAGACTCATTATGCGTTCTAATGACTTGACACTGGAAACAATTGCCCTCAGTTTCTCTGGCGACAGTTCCGACTCGCCTTTTTAATAGGCAGGATATGAGTGATTATCTAGAGTATGTTTTTAATAAGACATGAAAACCGGAGGAGGAACTTGTTGGATTTTCCCTTCCCTTTCAACGTACAGTATGTAACCTGCTTTAAGACTCGGGGTGATCTTCCTCTCTTCGTCTCATGTTTGCTTTTGTGGGACAAAAAAAAAAGAGCACCCATCCACGGCCTAGAAACACCATACGTGTCTGCTTAGTGGCCTGGATTGGCAAAATAAGACATTGCGGCTTCCAAAAACAACTTTTTATTTCACAGAATGGTACGAAGCAGTGGTCCAGATTGCGATTGCATCAGAACATCTGTTTCACTGACCATGGGAATACGCTTTCCTTTTAACATTCAATCATCCTCCTATTGACATTGGGAACGTCTGTGATGCATCAGCGGAGTTGTTTTGTTGGTTTTTGCCTAAAAAAATCTACCAGGATCTAATATGAATTTCCCCCCCAAACATTGTTCTATTGTTTCGTTTATATTGCATACAAAATTACTCCGGAGCATGGGAGAGAGCAGACCCCACAAAATAAATCCCCCCAAACCCAGTTCCTGTTCCACACTGGGCAGGCAATTGCAAACATCCAGTGTAAACAGATAGGGCTGATAGTAATTGAATTGAGGTGAGCTGACACAGACCGTGACAGGACGTGTTTCCTCGTAGTGGCGCTGAGCCTGACGTTCCCTCTGCACTTCCACTTGCTGCATCTCTGGATCTGCGGAGACAAGGAGTGGCAGGGTCGCAGAAACTATGTGATGAGAGGTGTAAAAAAAAAAAAAGAAGAAGAAAAAGGAAGCAGGGTAGAAGATGGTGTTCTTTGGACGCAGACAACAACAATGACAACTCACACTACCTTCAACAAAGTGAATTCTGTTAACATGTGGCAAGATGAGGAACAAGGAGATGGAAGGGGAGGAAGGGGAGGAGAGAGGGGAAGGAAGCCAGTTTGAAAAAAGGGGAAGGGTGAGCAGGAAATGAAGAAGAAAAGTAAACAAGGACTAAAGAGTCGGTTCACCCCAAAATACATATGAAAAAAAACTATATTTCTCCAGACCTGTTGTGCTATTTATCTTTCTAGATTGTTCTTGGAGATAATGGAACAAAATGGAACTGGCTTGTGGTGCTCAAAGCCCCCCAAAATACACATTTATGCACACGACAGCATGTCTCTTTAAAGAAATCATGAAGAGGTTACTCAAGAAAATCCACAGACCTAGTCGGGAGCAGTTTAATAGAGAAAGTGTTTTCTCCCTGCAGCGTGTTTGTGACAGTGCAGGATGTAAACATTAACAGTGTACTCCTCGGCTGAGCGCTAACATTCGCTAGCTTAGATAGCTAGCCTCTCGTCCATGCGTAGGTGCATGCTTCTACTGCACAACGATAAGAAAAAAGTTCCCATGTGAATCTGCTCGCAACAGTGTCTGTGGATTATCTTGAGTAACCAGGTCGTGATTTCTGGAAAGAGATGTTGCAGTTGAGTTTTTCAGATTTTTTTTTTTTTCTTTAAGCACCAAAAGCTGTGTGCAATCTCATTCTATCATTTTTGAGCGAAAGCAGACATCTCTACAGCTGATATCTCCATAACTTGGCAACTTACAAGCACTGCATGCAAGAGGAAAAATACATGTTTTTGATCCTGTGGTGAATTGTCCCTTTTAAGGCAAGTGTTTAGCTCAACTCAGAGCCAAACTAACTCACTTCAGATTTTTTCACATATGATACATTATGTTTTATCACGCAAGCCAACTGTATCACACCTGAATTTGCCTGGGTCGATACGACAAGTATGTGTGACAATCACAAGTTTTTTGAGAAATTAAATCAAAGAAACAAACCTGACCTCTAGATTTCTTATTGGTATCAGATGTGGTATCTTTAAGCCTAGTGCACATGATGTGAAATGACGACGATGATGATATGAGCCGAAATCTGGAGTTAAGCGTGAGGATCTGCACTCTGGACACATCCAGGGTAAGAGGGACAAAGATAGATGGGTGAAAGTAGAGTGCCAGAGCACGAGAGAGATGTGAGAAAATGAGTGAAAGACAGATAGATAGACAGATAGGAAGGAAGTAGAGATGGAATTAGTGAAAGATTCAAGAGTGAAAGGAGGGAGAGATGCAGAGGGAGAATTAGCCAGTGTTGGACAGAGATGGCGGTTGGGGGGGCGGTGGGGGGAGAGGAAGAGAGAGGGAGACGCAGGGGGGAGGAGGGGGAAAATTGAGAGGCTGCGTAGCACTTTCCTCTGCAAGCTGACAGGGCTTGACGCTCAACTAACAGGGCTGTTTTGACAGGTGTCAGATGGTCCATATTACTATTTCACCGCCGGGCCCTTGGGACCCTGCATCTCGGGCCACAACAGGACTGGCCAAGCTGGAAAAAAAAATAAAGAAAAGTGGCATGGCAGGAGAGTAAAAAACACTACACTTGACTTCCTCCCTCCGCAGCTCGCTGGCTCTGCACTCTCCCACAGCCCGGGCATCTGCTGCATGTTAGCCGTAGCCTGACTGATGTGTATGCTGTGTGACTGGGGAAAAAAAGAAAAAAAAAAAACATGCGTTCACATTGAAGGTGTACATGTGTGGGTGCACGTGTCCTACGATGGACGGGATAAGATGCAAACCAATCATTTCTCACGCCTGTTTTTTTTTTTTTTTTTTTTGCCGACGATTTGAAGTGAAGCAGTCGGATGGGGAAAATCAAATCCATCTTCATCCAAACGCAATTTATCAACGTTACGTGCCTCATCCGGCGCGCACTAAGCAGACGGGGAAAAAAAAAACATGATCGCTACCAGATTGCGACTGTATGCAGGGAGAACTAATCACATCATCCCTGCGAGGGGTTAAGTTGTGACACCAGAGGGTTTCTTTAATGTGGTTAGGAACATCTCACCAGGCAATAAAAAATATCGATCTTTTTTTCTCCTCACACCGGAATCCATTATCTACGCATGAAGCGCTGCCCAAAAAAATGTGATAAATGAGCAAAAAGGTTGCCTGATCTGATTATCTCCTGTGACTTTGTGCACGTGGTGATTTACTTCAAAGCTCAAACAGTCGAGCGCAGAAAATGTGTTTAATGTATCTGCGCCAGGCAGCCTTTCAATTGTTAAATCATATAACACCCCTTGACAGTGATCTTTGCTTTCCTGAGCTAGCATCCCTCACCACCACTGCTGCCGAGACAAACAGCAATATTTCCATTCCCCCTCAGCTTCGAATGTGTTTTAAAACCACTTGAGTCATCTGACAACTCCCAAATGCACGCGGCCCATAATTTGCAACAAGTTTGTAATTGTCCCTTGTTAAGTGTTTCAGGGGGAATACTGTGGCTGCGGCTAACAGAAGAATTGTTGCGAGTACTCGAGGCATGTTTTATAGTTACCGCATGAAACGAGAGAGTCCCCGCTCGCCCGATGCACTGGGACTCCAAGGGTGGATCTGGTGCTGCCTCTCGCCGTCGAACAAAGGCCCGGCGTGACCAAAGGAATGGTCTGGTTTGGGATGTCAATTTAAAAACAAATGCTTAAGGAAGGTTTGCCTGCATGGGATTAACCATAAGCGCTCATTGACAGATCAAGTGAGTTTCTTTCATCCGTAAGGCAGCTCTTTTTGAAACACACACGGAGCAAACCGCATTGGTAATATTCATCATCGCATATTTGCTTACTTGACATTCAAAGTGCAAAAAAATAATAAAGCCGAGAAGAATGATGTTGATGGTTTTCATATTTCATAAATTTGCTCTTGAAGGCTTTGAAAGTCTGTCTCGTGGCATTTGACTGCAATTTTGAACCTCTGCTGCCCCCGCCCTGTCCGTCAGACTGATCCATTTTAATAAGCACTTTCAAAGTTCAAAAATTGTATCATCAAGACAATCTACTTAATAAAACATATTCTTGTCAGTTTACAGATGTTTGTAGGATGCATAATGCATGTGGTCAGTTCGAGCCATTTCATATTCCCAAGAGGGAAAACAATTCAAGAAAAATAAGAATTGTTGGCAGATAAGGCTACAAGACTTTCAGCGCTGGTGTTTAAACCATCTCTGTTCACCTTGGACGGATGGGAGCATTGGTCTGTTTCCTCTGTTGCCTTTGCCAATTATCGGAGCAAACACGCAGGTAGATGAGCCGCACTTTACTCTGACCCCTGAACCTCTGAGCACACATCATATGTGCATCTGTGTCAAATCCCATAAATATGCAATGACAAAGTAATCTGTTCAATCTGTGAAGCACTTTGCGAGATTGAGCTGCCAATGAAAAGTCCTTCAACCCGTGTGATGTCATGTTGACCGCCTTAATGTACTTTTATTTTTCTTTGTCTCTTTTCTCCTCCTCGCCCGCTCCTCCTCCTCCTCCTCCTCGCTGCCTCTGATCACTCGTAACGAGATGAAAAGGCCACAGGTCGGCCCATCCGTCCATCCACAATATTGAAGGTTGAGTTAAAGATTTTTCTAAGCTTCAGCTGCCCCTCGCCCCTGTTTTCCCTTGTTCCAGCAGTTTAAAACCTCAGAACTGCCATATTGCACAGAAAAATCTGACACATTCTGAAATAACGTCTCACTACGTCTCGCTTGTGTTCTATCTCAGGACACAATTTCAGCGAGCATCTCCCTCCTGAGACCAGACGGTCTGAATCAGTTGGAAAAAAGGACAATAAATTGCTCCTGAACTTTGCCTGTCCCATTTCATTGTCTTTCAAACTCGACACAAGTGCTCTTTTCACAGAGAGTCTGATTCAGTTCCCCCTGAGTATGTTAAAACAGGAGGCCTTTTTCAGGGTTTTTATGGGGTGTCCTGTTTTTCCAACATACCTCCAGTGATTTAGGTAATATGCCTGAAATAAAGAGTTCTGAAGGGTAAGAGCAACTCAAGTTTTACTGTGCCCTCACTTAAATGAAAATAAAAATAACGTGAAATAGACGAATGGCAGACTTGAAAAATGCGCTCCCGGGAGCAGACTTTATTGTAACAGCACTGAAGGGGCCGCTGTCCACGGCCCTATTTCCAGTCCCCTGGTCTGTTTTTCCGGTGTCTCGCGCTGCACTTTGACATCACACTCGCATAACTTTCCAATTAAGCCACGGTTCTGTAGCGAGGATCTCATCTCCACTGAAATGTGGAATATGGATAAGGCGTCGCAGCATGCGAGGGAGTGGAGAGGGTGAGAATTTATGGGAAGCCGGGTGAGGTGAGCTGGTTCTCCGAGCACTCTGGCAGTCTCGCAGCGCCTCAACCTTCCAAGTTAAATACTCTGGTCGAGTTTCCTGAGTGCTCAGATCTGTCTGTGGTCCAATCACATCAGCTGAAAGTGCACACACAAAGAGGCTATTTGTGTTCACTTGAAATAGCATTTTCCTTGCGCTGTCTTCGTTCATTCACCCCGTCAGAACTGGATGCCCTGTTTCTAATGGTTTGGATATTTCGAAATGGCATTTTCTTAGGGCTCTTTTCGTCCTTGTTTTTGTACGGGAATATCCGCATATTTGAAAAAGTTTTGACTGATTTTCATTTTTTGGAAAGTAAAGAAAAAGAGAAGAGCCACACAAGCTGACCATCTCTTCTTTTATTCATGTTTCTTTGTGAAAGCTGTTTAACATTCATGCCTTGGTGCTGGAAAGGACTACCTATGAACTCACTGTCTAAATATTTAACTTTAATCAGCTGTACTGTATTTTTTTTAACTGATCTCTGCCTGTTTGTTGGCATTAATACTTAAACTTCAATTTGTTTGCTCATTTACTTTACCTGAATGTTTTTTTTTTATCTCCATTTTACATCCACACCATGCTGTGGGCTGATAACATGAAAGAGGGTAGAATTACTAATCTGGCAGGCATTATTTCCGCCAAGTCTCATATATCTCGCTATAAGAGCGATCGCCTTTGTTCAGCGGACATTTTACGCTCTGTATATGTTTTACGTTGTTGTCTTTTACAAATTAGACCTGTAGCATGGGTGATTTGTTGCAGGGGCGCACACCAGCAGCTGGAGGAATTAAATAGGTTCCCTGGCGCTCTTCCAGCCCTTTTACAGGGCTCTTTTGCCATTCCAAGTGTACAGTTTACAGTGTTTAATGATGCTCTGTATTTTTACTGAATCCTCATTTCCCAGTGCCGGCTAATGAGAAGGATGGAGACTAAAGCTAAAGCCATTGGAGGTGGTGATGAAAAGAGTTCATGGTTGTGTTACATATGCTGTAAAAGAAGAGAGAGAGAGAGGGAAAAGAAGAAAAGAGCAGAATGTGTGTGTGTGTGTGTGTGTGTTTGTGTGTGTGTGTGTGTGTGTGTGTGTGTGTGTGGTGGTGGTGATGGGGGGGGGGGGGGGGGGGGGGGGGTTAGACCAAAAAATCAGGCTGACATTGGCCTTTCAATAAAACCTGAAAAATGACCAGTCAGTATTGACTAACTCTGATAAGAATATGAGTTCAACCAGCAGCTCCAGAGGTCAACGTCTGTAAAAACCTTAAAAAATGACCAGCATGAACCAACTAACCCACCTGAAAGAAATGTGCAAAAAGATACTATTGCTGTGGGAGATTTATTTATTCATTTATTTATTTATCTTAACGCCACGATGGTGTCAGTGCTGTTTGAGCGGCATTTCCACCTCAGGAAGATTAACATTTTCAGACAAATGCTGGGTTGTTAGAACCTTAGACAGGAGAGATATCTGCATTTTGTTTTAACGGTGACGACAGTTGTTTGCTCTGAGGCCACTGTCAATCAAGTCTGATGCAGTCGTAAATGAAGCATTTTGAACACTGACTGTATCAAATATGGATGGAGATTCAGGATCTGAAATGTTATGAAGCATGCAGAGGTGTATGTTTTCTTATGGTCAGCAGGGGTTTGCTTTGGGTCCTGGCTATCTGAATGACAGGTTGCAACCGAGGCATTTTTTTTGTTTGTTTGTTTTCATTTAGATCCAGTCAGGATATCTTCCCCAGCTCAAACGTCTCGTCACCTCTGGCAACAAGATGGTGACAGTCATAATGCCAAACCTAAGGCTTCCTGCACTCTTTCTGATGGCCAGCAGGGGTCGCTTACACTGGTTTCAAAACAAGGTCCTACGGTAAGAATGCTTATGATGTATTACCCCGCAGCTTCCTCATGACCTAATGTCTCAATCGCTAGTGTTCTTCAGTAGAATGTAGTCTTCTTCAATAGAACTTTACTTTGGGAATGATGACGATAACGTGTCCTCGAATCAGAATATCCTCCAAAGCTCCAGCCTCTCGTCCAAATATGGTCACAACTGGCACCAAACAACACAATGGTGATGGCTGTAATGTCAAAATTGTAGTTTCAAAAACTATTTTTTTAGTGTTCAGCTCTTATTAAATAATACCGATGGATGTTCTTCAATTGTTCTCAGGCGCGTTAAATCAATTCAAATACATTTTAAAGGTCCACTTTGAGAGAAGGTTCCTTTTGAGTGTCATTCCCAACTCAGCAAATTCTAATGCTTGATTTTGTTGGTCTGGTAGGTCACCGTGCATCAGCATCTTAGTGAGCACTTGAGTCAGTGTCTGAGTTGATATGTGAATATGTATATGTGTTCCAGATAGTAATGTAATGTCAAGCACAGGACAGCATTGCTGTAATCATTTTTAGCTGGTGTTGGGTGAAATCTGTTGTGGCACATTGTTCAAGTGTAACAGCAAAACTGTATTCCAGGACTACTGTTCAAACAATGTCATATCAGCGGCTCCACAAACTTCAAACATTTTACTGTAGCAATTAGGAGGCAGATCTGAGCCAGGTTTTAAGCTGTCAGAAGCTGTCACTTTGTGTTCAGAGGCTCTTGGACTTAAGGCCACACTGGCGGGGCTGCAACTGCACATCCATACCAAGACATGTCACGAGGATATTGACTGAGGAACAGCAGGGGGCTTTGCGACCGAGTGAAGCAAATCCACAAGCACACATGAGTGATAATGAGGACTGGCTCACTGTTTACTGTGACTTCATCGGGGGCTGTCATCATGTGGTTGCAGAGTTCTGCCTGGCCCAGATGCCTGTCTACAAACTCTCAACACATGCACACACGCGCACACACACACACACACACACACACACACACACACACACACACACACACACACACACACACACGTATACACCCGTATGCGGAAAAAGAAAAATGTATGTACGCAGTGTTCCAGATCACTACACTCACTGAAAACTCCCAAACCAACATGAAAGAAGGCAGACATGAAAAATGAGCTGTTTTCCGCAAAAAATTAGCTGACGGCCTTTGGCTCTGTGAGCTTTGTTTTAATTTCCTGAACGTGTAATAGGCCGTGCATGGAATTAAACAACCATATGGACGGATTCTTTCTCCTTCACATTAGATAGGCGCCAGTAAATGACCCCAAACACCTCAATAAATAACGTCAGTATCACCGCATAACTCCTCGCTGATGCATTTACGGTCAATTCAATTTTAATAATTGAGTTTACCCCCATTAAACAGCTGTGCCAGAGAAGCTTACTGTATTTTCTCCTCATATTACTTGTCATACTCGTAAGGTTGTCCCGTCCCGGTTCTGATCTTAGAACAAGACTGAAGACTAAAATCCTTCAAGGTGACTGAGAAAGGGTGCACAACAGGACAATTAAAAGGTCTCTTCTGAAGGGCCTTGACAATGACGCTGTGAAACACTCATCCATCCTCATTTGGTTTACACTCCCTGATCCAAGGCGTCATGATATTATCCCTCCTTTTATCTGAAATACCAGCTGTTATGGTTTCCAGCCGGCCCCGAGGAGCATTTGACCTTCTCCACCCCCGTCTCATTGCCACTGTTGGAACAGCCCTTTGTCCTGACTAATGTACGTTAATATTCTGGACTGACCCACACCAGCAGCACTCAGGGGGCATGCTCCTCGCTAATGTAACTAAATCTCCCCAGCTGACCCTGTCTGCTTCCATAAGGCCGGCCCTGTTCTTTCTAATGGAGGTTAAAATCTTCTCCTTTTCCCACAGTCTGTCCTCCTTTTTGAAGTGCTCCTTTACGAATAGACTGGGTTAGAAACGCCGCTGAGAAACAGTGAGGGGATATTTACAGTGTCATAATATGATAACATTTTATATTGATAACATTATAATGGCAACAAATTCTTAATTTTCCTTAAATGTTCCTTAAAAATGTTATTATGATTGTGAATTGTTCATTTTAAAACTGTTGTTGCACCAAAACTGTTTCTTTTATCTCAGTGTGAGAATTCTGACAGATGGTTCCAGCTTCACACAAGGTTTGTGAGCCAAAAGTATAACGCCGAAGAAATCACTTTGGCTAGCTAACGTAAGCAAAGTTAGGCAGTGCAACAAACTGGGAACCACCCAAGGGGGAAGATGGTCAGGACAACAGCTGTGACGTGAATGCAATGACAGGGGAGAGATGGACTGCTACATTTAGTGTTTTGTGTTATCAAACACCTTTAAGTGAAATGTTCATACATCCTGCAGAACAACAACACAGTCGCCTGAAGAAATGTCGACATTGTAGGTTTCTACAAACCATAGATATTTCAAATGTGTATGGTTCATATCATAAAGACTCTGAAATCTAATGTTTATATAAGTTTGAAATTTCAATTTAATGTTGAGAGAAAACTGTGGTTAACGTCTGGTTAGCGTTAGACACAAAGTAGACTGCAAAGAATTCTGACAACTTCAAGTTAGTTGTTCTGAATGGTGGTCTGTCACCTGGATGCAACACCATGACTGTCCTTCCCTGTTGTGAAAGTCTGCTCATGTAATCTGAATGTAACACGATGTGCATTGTAGAAATGTTAATGACATATTCATGTTTCTGTTTTTCTCAACTGTGCTGAGACTAGGCAATGTTTATTTTAACTTAAAACAATTTAGAAAACTCTCAGTCATGGGTCAAACAAAAAAAAGTCACATAAAACGGAATTGAATTTCCAGTGTGAGGTTCTTGTGAAAACATGCATGTATTTGTAACTTAATCCACTACATTATTCAGCGTCGTCATGGGTCAAAACCGCACATCTAGAGCGGGTTCCTGTGTAAGATTTAATTCCAAGTTAGAACTTTATCAAGATAGTTTGGCCTTAACAAGGACAAGGTTGTTGTTCTTGGTCTAGTTTCTGATTTCCTCCCTGACCACATCCCCCCCCAGACTGGTCTGGTAGTATCATCAGACGCACACAAACCCATTAATTGATGCATTACTCAGCCCAAGCCCCTGTGTGTAAAGTCAGCGTCATCTGCAATCTGTGCTATGGTTGGACCCTAATCAAAAGAGGCTTATGCAGGCAAAACATGATATATCACCTCTCTCTCTGCATATCTTTACCTCCCTCCAAGAAAAAAAAAAAATCAGATATTCCTGACAAAAAAACTGCATGCTCATTATTTCTCCCCATAGCTGCGGCAGAGAGAGACAGGAGATGGCCTTAAGTTACTCTGAGCCATTAGCTACAGATGAACGAGCACGAAAAAGGATTCTTCAGGAAGATATTTTTATGCTGATGTGAAAAGTCTTTTGATCGCAAACCAATGTGGTTTTACTATCGCAGAGGGTTCCCACAATTTTCAGTGTAATATATCCTGTCCTCATTAAAAAAAGATTTGAAAAAATAAAATAAAATAATTTTAAAAAGGTGTATATTCTCTTCACTGTCTGACAGGATTTGTCAGTGATAGCTCACTGGCAGCACTGTGCATGTGCTCCAGGAGATGTGGAGGCCATTATCGTACTGTGTGTGATTTTGATTCACAGGTTTTGCATTTGGAATGTCATACCGAACAGATGAAATCAGTAAAGGAGTCTGGAAATGGATCATATGCATTTACAGCCTATAGTAGATTGAGTATAGTATCGAATTGAACACTCAAACATGAAACACTGGCAGTGAAGCAAGTATCAAACACAGATGGAATATAAGTGCAGGTTATGTGCAGTAGCAAAAGAAGTATGTTTACTCAAATGTTATCACGCTTTGAAATATTCCACAATAAATAAAATTCCTACATTCAAAACAAGTGTGCATGAAGAAAAGCACTTATTGTGCAGCATAATGGTCCCTGCTTTACAGGGACTGTTTCAATTATCAGCATATGATGTTTTTAGATCAATATCACTGCTGCATTCATGTATGATGCATGTTTACTGTTGAGCTAGCTAAAGTTTAGCTGTTTAATCCACAGCATGCATCATAATCCATTCAGTTAAGTTGCTGTTTTTATATTATATATCATATAGCTTCTACGTCTTTGATTTCAATTTGCTATTTCTCTCTCATCACAACGCTTTGTTTATGTGCTGGTTAGGGTTTAGGCACAAAAACCACTTGGTTACGGTTGGGAAAATACTTGCTCTGGTTGCCACAAACACGGCTGGAAATTGTCCCAGGGTCTCCTTAAAAAATATACAGTAGTGTCACCCTTACAAAAGGTGAAACGCAATGCAGACTGCAGTCAGCAGGTTGCCAGCCTTGTTGCCTGTAACTCCACCACCTTCCCATGTAACTCCTGGTATGAAAGTCAGGTCATAAACATGTACTGTGAGCATGATATGACACATTTTGCACATGAACTTATGGATGTATCTGTGGTTTGCAAAAAGTTAACGGCCGCTATTATATCCTGGCGTGTGGGCTGAATGTTTTTGGATTCATGCCACTGCTGCATTCGTGTGTATGTCGCATTTTACTGCTGTGGATATTTAAGGTTGAACTGCTTTTAACTGCTTTATATGCCACTGGGTCGTTTTATCTACAGCAATGCATCATGTTCTATAGGTTGACTATTTGTTTGTAGCCTCACTGTCCCGTAAAAGCTCTCTGAAAAGCCAACTTTCCATGGACTCAGAAAAACACCCTGTTTTCAGCTCCTTGACATTTTCAGTTAATCCAAGAGCAGCATTACATATTATATTTATCTTAAGAAGTAGGAACATTTTCTCAACCCATGAAGCAACACTTCATCCTTCAGTTTATCACGGTCAAAATCATCACTTGGTTGCATTCCATCACTCGGTATACAGTGTGTTCAAGGACACAAGAAAACGACAACACCCTCACTGTTCCACTAACAAGCCATGAAAGTGTTGCACATTTAGGAATATGAATCTGATTTAAGAGGTTTACACGCACAATAATTGTCTTTTGAGGGAGAAAACATTTGCACAATAGAAAAACAATATGCAGCTGTGCTCTCCAAAACCCAGACAATGGATGAGGGTGGGCTGGTGCCTTGTGTTTGTGTGTTGCTATAGTCAGAAGGAGTGCAGGTGCTGGATGGGTTTTCAGTTTCCACCCTGGCAGAGGTTCTGTGGGTGCTGCTGGGTGCACCTGGAACCGGTGGTTTTCTTACAGCAGCAACAGGGCCCCCCAGCACACGGGCTCAGGGTGATAAATCAAACGCAGCGATAACAATCCCAACCCTCCCAGCACAAATCCCTTTTTAATCACTTCCAACAAGACCAATACGCACAGGAAAGGCCCTCTTTTTTTGAGTGGGGGGTGGGGGGGTGGGGGGGTTGCCTTCAGTTTTTTTCCAGCACATTAGCAAGGCCCCGGAGCGAGAGAGAGCAGGAGGAGAGGGAGAGGAGGGAATGAAAAGGGGTGGATGACAGAGGAAGGGGAGAAGCTGGGTGGAAATGTTGTGGTTGTTTTTACATTTTGCAACCAGAACCCACAAAACATATAAAATGCTCAGATACAAACTGTTTCACCGTACGTCTGTTACTGCAGGAGGGAACGACTGCTGATGCTTTTCTCTTGCTCTTCTACCCACTGTCTTCTTTTTTTTTCCAAAGACAACCATTTAACATTTGAATAAATATCTCACTTCTGACACACACACACACACACACACACACATAGACAAACAAGCACACACCCTTCTTTACTCACCCCAGCTGGCCACTCTGTCTGCTCTCACTGGTCGTCTATCACGTTGACTGGGAGGGAACTGATTCGCTGTGCGGGTGTAGATTTTACAAGCCGTGTCCTGAGGCTCCCGGCTTGATTTGTTGTGATACGGGGGTGTATATATTTAACACCCCTTTGACATGTCACCCAACAATTTATTTTTCTGCACGGCAGCATCATTTTGGCCTTTTTCATGTTCAGTCATTCTTTACGACCAACTTTGGGGTTAACACAAAACTCTAGTTTCCTTTTTGATTTACTCCCCTAATCCGGGATGGAAATTCACACTACATCAGTGCACTGACGATGATTTTATATCTGCCTCTGTGGTCTTGTACCTAGGCGACGTTATGCATGACTGTGGTGCTGACAGAGTCAGACAACCGCACTGGGAGGAAATGATGAATTCTCAAAACCATTGGTTTATACAGAGGATTCTTTAAAGGGAGATGTCATCCGTCACACGGTTGACTCCTAGAAATGGACATCGCCGTGGTCTTTCATTAGTAAGCTTTTTGTTTTGGTTGGAATAAATATAGCATATTAATTTGACTCCCCCACCACCCTTTACAGAAATTAGGGGAACATGACTTCGTCCTTCACTGATCCTGATTTCAGCTTTAAAGCCACAGCAGCGTTCAAAGTAATGCTCATGAAAGTCAAGCAGGCTGAACACCACGTCAGTGAAAAATATACAGTCCGCTACGTACAGTCGCTTAACCGTTTCACAGCTTTTGGAACCTTACAGTGACACTCGAGCATTCCCTCTGCAAAACAGACTTCCACAAGCTTTGCTCTGGACTTCTGCTTCCTTTTGAAACGTCTCCTTTCAAATTTTGCTGAGATTAAATTATTCACAAGGCATCAGAACAGTCATTTAATTAACACAAGCTTGAAGAAAATTCAAAAAGTTCAAGATCATTCAATAAAAGTTTCTAAGATAGAATTATATAGAAAATGAAATGAAGTGGTTCTAGACGAGGGGTGGCTTTTGGAGATTCGGTGGTATTCAAGGGGTTCGTATTCATGGAAGAAGGAGGAGGCCTTGAATGTTTTTCCATCTTGGTATCTCACCGAAATCCTTTTGTCCTTTGTAGCTGGCCTAGGATCAAGCCAAGTGTTATGGTGAAGAATAAAAGCAAAAGAAAAAAAAAAGATTCCTTATCCGTAAATATATCCTGACCCGAGCTAATTCTTTGCCATTTCACTTTTATTTTTATGCTGACTGACAAACACACACAGGAACATGAATTCAATACCGTTCTCTTCAATTGTCTGTGTTTGGTTTACGTTTGTTCTCTTATCGTCATATTGTTTTTATAGAGTGCTACGTCATAACCTTTCCCCTCGTTCATTCAGATGAAGCACAATTTAAATACGAGAGAGGGAAGGTGGAGTTGCTATAGCCTCTTCTAATTTTCTTGTCCTGGTTCCGAATGCTCTTCAAAAGTGATTGCAGTTTTCTTACTTTCCCTTTTCCTCCCCTGGCCTTGTTGTTCAGGAAAATGTGTTTTCCACATGTACATTGAAGTGGAACCAGGTTTAATTGCCGTGCGCACACAGCCAGAAGACATGACTGTGTGATCTGCAAGCATAGCCGTCCTTCCCTTAAAAAATGAAGATCTGACGGCCTCTGGTTATGATTAAGTGAGGATGTTATACACCAAAGCACCGAGGTGGACTGGGGGCATCTATTCAATCGAAAATCTATTAGATAAAAACGATACACCTTAAAATACAAAGTGTTCACAGGGCTTAGCGTTGTGCTTTTTGTTTTTTAGACTTGTTACGATACGCAAGATATGTATTTCTGAAAAAAAGAACTGTCTTTATGGGTAAAGGGCAACGTTTCGGTGGTTTGGAGGCTCTTTATTAGTGGACTGATGATTGGTCAAGGTTACGAGAAGCAATCTTAAAGCATTCCGCTCATTACTCTCCAGCACAAAGAGTGATTTTAAGGAGAAAATGTGTGGCCCTCACCTGCACAGGTTTTACGACATATGGCAAGACGCCAGCAGATGAAAAACCTTATTCCAGCTTCCTGTGTGACCATGACTCCAGAAGATACTGTCTGAGTAGTGAGTCCGCAGAGACAGCGGAGCTTAGGAGAGCGTCTTGGAGGCATATGGCTGAGACGGCGTCTGGAGAATAACGAGATCAAGGCCAAAAAATCTCACTTCCTTGGCTTAATTGAACAGGAGGCAAATTTGTTTTTTGTGTTGTATAAAGGGAATAATATTCATATATTTGGACCCAGTGGATTCATGACTGTGGTGGCTGCTGGTTGGCTTATCCCATGTCAACTTTAGGGGGTTTAAAAGCCTCTGATGAATGACATCCAAAAGTCCCAAAACACAGTTCAGTCAGTTTTACAGCATAATTTTACCAATTGTTGACCTGATTCTGACAGGATGAATGCAAATCATTTACTCCTACTACTGCTACTTTACAAGCATAGCTCATAAAACTACATGTAGTTCAGCCTGGCAGTAGTTTGAACAAACTACATTTCTGCCCCTGGAGAAATGTGGTTTGCTGCTAAAAAAGTAGCTTTAGCAACTACTTATACTCATTATACTCTTTTAACTTTATACTAATATAACTCAATAAATCAACATATAGTGTATATGTGAATAAAACATCACTTGTTGACACGACACGTGAGCAGTCTCTCAAAGTTTTTATCAGACATCCGGTTCCGTTTGGCACTAAAAACATCTTTACCAACTCTAAAAAGCCGCTCACTTCACTAACACTTTGGACAATTTGGGTAGAGATTTAAAAGCATTTTGTGCGGACTCATCAGGTGACTTCACGGCATCCACCTCATCCACTTTCTCATCAAAGAAAAAAAAAAAAAAAAAAGTATTTTCCATTTTATCAAAAAAATATTTCATGTTATTGGCCAAAATTGTAGTTTGTAAACTGAGTAGTTAAACTACAAAAAATTACACAAAAAGTAGTTGAATTACTTTGATGCAGCACAAAATATGAATGCAGTTTAACTACCAGCAAGTTACAGCAAGTTGTAGTTAAGCTATATAGTGCAAGTACACATTTCCAAGTGGTATTGTCGTTGGCACCGCACCAGATCGCTTTGGTTTTCTTCAGAGTTGTGACTACCAACAACACAGGATGGTGCCCAGCCGCCAGCCTGACAAAACGAGCGAGGTTTATGAGGAAATAGTACAAGTATAAGAGATCCATACTTTGAATAGTCTTCTTGGACATAAATGTGTTGTATTCTATATTGTATTGTAAGATCTGGCTGAACCCACACTAAGATTTGGTTGGGGAAAACTCAGGAAAGTGTACTGACCCACTAAACAGCCACAAAAAAGAACCTTGTCCTTTTTCCTGTCTCTTTCTCTCAAAAGCCTGAAAATCAGTCCCTCTCATCGCCTGAAAATCAAATGACGGGGTGCAGCACTATCATTTCCCCTGTGCTTTTTTCCTCCTCTTGCCTTGAATTAGATCAGAATCCATAGTCTCAGCCCTGTCCTGTCCCACAGAGTCAACCCCAACAGTCCTCTCCAGAGCTTCAGATTAAATTACAGATCGTCTCGGTCCCATAACCCCCCCCCCCCCCCCAACACACACACACACACACACAATCCGTCTCTCCCATGCAGATGTGACACTTTCCAGAGACATTTTTCTCATAATACATTGACACTGGTGGGGACAGAGATGGAGGTGATGCAGGGGGAGGTGTCGCCTGAAAGAATGTGTCAACAATTTGGTGGACATAGCCCAGGAAATGAAACAAAACCCTTCGCCGCTCTTTCTGTCTCCATTCCTCCCATCCACGCTCAGAGAGACACAATGCAAACAGCTCAGGCGTCTGTGATCTTCGCCAGCTCATCTTATTTGTATTATGGAAAAGCTCTTGAGGATTTTTTCTTATGCGACATTTCACACTATAAATCAGGCGAGACTCAGTAACGGGAACTCTGACGGCTCACAGACACTGAGGGGGAACGTCACCGCTGAGGGAGCTTAGTCAACGAGGTTAAGTTGATCATCATCTCTTAGCCCTCCCAGAATTCCTTCAAGTGTCTTTTCAGTCTGGGCTTGCAGGGAAAATAAAAACAACACTCACAGTCTGAGCCAGTTTAGTGGTTTTCCAATAGGATCAGTTTAAGCAGTGTAAATGGACACAAATGATGATGCACACTGCAAAGGGACAATACAGATCTAATCAGCTTTTTCATGGCATTTACACACTTTGCATTAAGCAGAACATTTTCCACATTCAGATTATGAACAGTAGGGAGCTTTTGTAGTTGTAGGGAGTTTTGTATTCATTTTTTCACATGTGAAGTGAAATTTTTACCTGTAAAAAATAAAATATTACATTCAAATTTCATATTTTCAAACACACTGACATGTAATTGACTGTTTTCATATGTGGCCTAAAATTGTGTCAGATGTGAAGTGTACATTCGACAACTGATTGGCTTTTTTCAAACATAAATTACATTTTGTACATAGGATATGTGAATGTTAATGTGAATTATACAGATTATTATTTTTTTTTTTTGCCTTTTTTTTCACATGTGGATTAGAATTTTCGACATGCAACCATTTCTCACCAGCCTTTACCACAGTTAAGCTGCTGCTCACCCAACCAAATGAATTTCAGTGCCAGGTCATAGACAGGTAAGCTCTGTCCATATGAAATGACTGTAGACACATGCAAATAGTTTCTTGAAGAGCAGCAAACCCCCCACCCTCCGGTGTTAGATCGTTTGCTTTTCTGGATCTTTTGCTCACATTGCACATGAAACAGCACAGACCCACCGGGCTAATAAGCATCAGCAGGCTGTATAAAGTTTTCTGGCATTACATGATATGATTTCTGGGCTTTGAGTTTCGTACAGAGAGCACGTTAGCACGAAAAGTTGCCAAAAAAATCAAGTTCAAACACTAAGTTCACTGCTGGTTATGTCTGGTTAGAGCTTCCTCCATATTTGCGGGAAGGATGATCTCAAGCAGGCTGGCTCAGGGGAGGATGGATTACTATCATGTGCAGTTCATTTGACAAGGTGGTGGTGGTGGTGGGGGGGGTTGGTATGCTTAGCTTCATTTGCAGAATTACCCGTCTCTCCGGCTGCGGTTCTGCCTCTCATACCCGCTGTCAGACACGCACTCCGAGTCTCTCCCTGCTTCTGCTTCTCGTGCGTGCCCGTACGCACTCAGCTTCCCTCCCACTCCTTTTCTTTAAAGGAAGAAGGATGAGATATGCAAAGGTTCAGAATGGAGTCAGCTGAATTAAAAAATAGGATTTAGGAGAACAAGAGGAGGTAAATCTTACTTGGCAAGCAGAGCTCTCACGCCTATAAATAGTGTAACCACCTCCAGCTTCACCACACACACACGCACACACTCTTTTTATATGGTTTTGTCTGCCACAGTGAGCCTGTGATCCTGAATAATAAACTCTTCGGAGACAAAGTTCTTTAAACAGCACCTTACCTCATTCGGAGTGATGGTGATGAATGTGTGTGTTTGCACAGAGTACCCCGCAGATCTTTCGCTCATACATATTCATATAGCGTCTAATGAAATATCTATGTGACATGCATATCCAATTGCTCCTCTTGAAAGCTGCTTGTAATTGTCAATACAAGCCCAAAGGTGATGTCCCTAAAATTATATATATAATAATCAGCCATTTAAGGTCACGCCATACCTGATACTATGCCAGTGCTCTGTCAAACAACTGCATTAGCGAATGTCATCTGTGGATTTCCTTCATTGTCATACAATAAACAATGTGGTCAGGTTTGTTTTTTGCTGTTTAGAAATACAGAAATTGTAGCGCTTGAAGGCTTCCATGCACTGGGGCCAATAAGGACGGCGGAAAAAAATATATTAACATATAATTTTAACTCCCTTTTAAAAAACAATAGTTACAAAATAAGAATTCCTTGATCACTGACAACCATACAGATCACTCCTCTCTTTCTTTCTGCCATTTTCTGGTGCGTTAAAGTGTAACTCAACTGTGCAGGCAGCCAGGCAGGCTGCAGGAGTCTTTTTCTCGGATATTTCCAGCAATTTCATCAAGGTCTCCTGGCTAATGGCCAACATTCCTGATGTTACTTTTAACATTTTTTGGCATTGATTAAAGCTCAGGTATACACAATTAAACCACTTCTGTTGGCGCAAGGGAAACCCAATCCCGAAGCCAATGGCCTGTCTCCCCTGCGGTAACACCTATTAAAATAGCTCGGGCCTCCAGCACCGAGAGCTGGACTGAAACACACTCTCCCCATTCTCAGGCCGGCCCCAAGGACATTGACAGGAATTCTGTATGGCAACCATAAACAAACATAGACATAACATTCACATGGGCTGACCTTGTGACCGTTTAGAAAAAGTGAGCTTTTTGTTAATGGGTGACAATACTGGAGAGAGTTCTCTAGTGCAGAAGTCAAGCTCAGCAAAAGTGCTATCAGCAATAACTCTGAAGCAGAGCACTGAGCTGTATTTTTGGGGTAAAATATGGAAATTGAGACATCGTGGTTTTATTTTCTGTTGTGGCGAGGGTGGCTTTTTTGCCCTGAGAGATACAATATAATTTGATTTGCCATGAGAACAGGCTGCCTGCGTGAGTGGAGGGCAGGGGCAGCCATCTGTGCTCTGAAATCAATAAAGATGTTCTTAACTATGACTGGAGAAAGACTGTCAATAACTGCAGAATTAAACCCTCCTGACAGCACCAACTTATTTACACTTCTAGACTTTTAGAAGATCTCCAAATTATACAGGGCGTTATCAGTTTTGGTCACTGAAATTTTCCCAGTGAACCATGTTTTATCCAGTTGTCTTACCTTAATAAGGGTTGTTTAAAAAGTCTCAAATCATCAGGTGTCAAACAAATTTACAGACAATCGCAGAAACATTTCCAAAAATGTATTTTTTATGCTGACGTACAACCCTATCTACTCTCTGCAGATACACTACATCCCCACATCCAAAACGCTTGCAAGCTGTAGCATAACTAGAAGAGGACATGATAACATACTTTCCCTTTGACATTTACTCACATGAAAACAGTACAGAGATAATGTATTTCATGTATATACATATATGTATATACGTATATATATATGTGTATATATATATATATATATATATATATATATATATATATATATATATATATATATATATATATATATACTGAGTTTCAACATATCAACATATGTTGATGTGGTTGAGCAAGGGTGAACAAACGCCTGGCAGAGTTGTGAAAATGAAACTCTATTCATATGTTTATTATCTACTATTTATTTTTATTTGATGACCCAAAAACTTTTCTGTTTCTCTTCTTTATGTTTTCGCTATGCCAGAAACTTTTTGTTGCTTTCTTATTCAGATAACTGATTGTGGATGGCGTTGTTCTGTCAGATGGATAAAAGAAAACAAAAAAAGTAGGCCTATAAACTGCTGAAAGGGAAACTTGTGCAGCCATTAATATACCTGGGCAGCTTGACCATGTAAAGCATATGTGTGGGAAACACTGTTACGTGGGCTCAGAAATTCTTCCTAAACTGTGTCAGTAAACAGAGTCAGTTTGCAAATGATTGCAGTCTGTTTGTATTAACGTTTTACACAGCATCCAAAGTCTTTTGGAAGCGGGGTTGTATATCATCATGACAAATATGGAACTTTCCGTTGCTTCCCTTTTGTATTCTCCAGCTCAAATATTTCTTGCCTTGGAAAGTTCTTGGACAAAGACTTGGCAGCGCCTCATGTGGCCGAAGTGAAATCTGAAGCAGCGTGAGATTGATTAATTGTTAAGATGCAACCTTTCTTTGCCAACCAGGGCAGCACATTCATTATACATTTAGTTCAAACCGCACAGTGTCCCACTGGAGTACAACACAAGTTCAGCTCAAGTAGCACACAGTAGCATCCACTCACTGTTGGTACGACTCCACGGCCTGGACTCATTACTTACGTCTGCAGCGAGTGTCCCCAAGGTTCGTGACCCCAGAACACGTCCCCCTCCCGCATAACACGCTCATCAAAATCAATCTGTCAATCTGCTCCTGTCGCCTTACTGAAAAAATGCTACCAACACCTACATTAATACACACAAACAACCAACTCCTTTCTTAAGCGCTCGCCTCTGCTATTCAAGACTGGCAACCAACTCTTTTACCCTCTTTTGTAAACACGCGCACACAGAGAATGGATCAAATCACAACACACACTCACCCAAGACACACAAAGAAGAGCAATAACTCTCCCTTTATAGATCCATAGTATCGAGCACTCGCATTTGATCGACCCGTGGGTGGGCGAGGTAGTTTTTTTGTTGCCCATTGCCTCCTCCCCACTGATCCGACTGCACTTCCTCCCTGTTTCCTCTATTATGTCAAACAACTTCATCTCAGATCAAGTCTTGCTGCGACAAATGCCTATCCAAGCACATGGCCGATATCGGATTCTGACTCACACATAGTACCCTGTGGAGTGAGAAGCCAGTATATCTGACTTGCCTCCAGGGCAAATGAAGTATGATGCCATGTTGAGGTTTTGGGGGAGGTCACAGCGGGGTCACCAAGGCGGCTGGTTCTCATTGCAGCCCGTATCCTTACATGGTTATTTACCGCTGTTGTTGCTGGGATCACTTTACTGCATCCACCCGGAGTCTGGATGTGTGTTTGATGAGAAAGGTCTTGACACAACATGGTCATAGCAGAAAGCCATAAAAACAGGCTGCCTTGCACTCCACTCGTAATGTTTGCATTTAGATTTTAAAGAAATACCACGAAAATGGAAATCAAAACAGATAGACTTATCATTAGTTCTTATTTTTGATGCAAATTACTGGGAATTTGTGTCAGTGGATTTAAACTGTAATCCAGTCACTGCCTGTGGTGGTTTCTGCAGACGGGAAGCGTCATCATTTTGCTTGGCTCTCGTTGTGTCGGGTCAATAACAATTCTCACTTTCTCTCTCCATTTGTTCACTCGCTTCTTCTTCTCCCTCTCCAGCAGAAGCAGAAGTCGGAAATTCCTACTTTGAATGGTCACCCAGGATTTATTGGAGGCTGGCACTTTTCTTAGGATGTGGTTTTCAGCAGGTTTGCATTCAAAAATACTGCTGGCGAGTAATGGCTCCTGTCAAGACTGTGGCAGTTTGTCATCCCCTCATATGCAGTTTGTGACATCTCAAGCACACTATGCTACCATCGGCCTTTGACCCTGAACGGCAGACCTAAGAAGTCTCTCCACCCTGACCTGCAGAATAGAAAAAATTCTGTCTCAGCCTTTCACAAGTATTTGTGAAATTTTTTCATGCACTGATGAAATCAAACAATTTTACAAGTCAAAGTGTGTTTACAGGACTTGGAGAGAACAACAGCAAGTGTGAAAAAAAAATGTATGTACATGGCTGCATAGGGAGCGGAACAAAATCTGATAAAATGCCTCCAGTGGTGTCACTTATGGTAACATTGGTTGCGGCTGAAAGAGAAAAAAGTGTGTGAAATAATCTGAGGGTGTCAAATACTAAGACGAAGATGTGTGACAAAAACAAACTACAGTGGAACCACGGCTTACGAAGGCCCCATTTAACGAAAAATTCAAGTTACGAAGGCACTTAATGGCAATATTTCTGCCCGTGGTACGGCAAAATGCCCGCGTAACGAAATCCCACAAATACAGGAACATTCACGTTAATTTGAAATTTGCCGTGACCGAAATAAAAAAAAAATTATAAAATAGAAAATTAAAAAAAAATTTGTAAGTTTAAAAAAATATCATTGCACAGTGTACGTACGTACATTAATTAATGTAAATGTTAGTTTTAGTTTTAATGTTTAGAATTAAATTCCATAATGTTATGTACATGTACACGTACGTATGTATGCATGCATACGTATGCTTTCTTCAGCCTCCGCCACTTCCTCCTCCGCCAAGAACTTCGTCTTCAGCCAGCATCGCCTCACTCAAAACGTACATACATAATTTATTTTATTGATATTTATTAATACATTTATCATTTATAAATTATTTTCTTCATTTCAGATTGTATTTTGGAATATTCTTCTTAGTTTTTTTTCAAATATTAAGTCATATTTGTAGAAGAAATACACGACTGGTAGGGGGCCTGGAATGAATTACGCTATTTATAGGGAAAAAGGTGCTTCGACTTATGAAAATTTTGACCCTCTGGAACGAATTCGCTTCGTAAGTCGGGGTTCCACTGTACTGTGTATTTTAACAATGTCTAGAATGACATCAACTCATTAATGATTAATGATCATGCGCTGCCCCAGTATCACTACTCTAACTGTTTTTGTATGATAAACTATGGCCCCGTTTGCTTTTCATTATTCATTGTATGTATTTGTTTGACATTGTTTTTACACCAAGCGAACCTCCCATAGGCTGCTAGATGAGTTAAATACCGATGGCGCCCCTGCTGTCACTACTCACTTGGAGCTCTCTGAAAAGAGACGCTGGGCACAGAGCGTTTTCCCTATGCTGCCACATCTCCACTAGGAACAACTGAAATGCCATATGGACACAAGTCCTTAAATTGAACGACCGATGAGCTGCATGAAAATAATTGAAATGCCAATTACTTACTTATGCAGCTGCTGCCACGAAACAGTTAAGCCGCCGCTCACTCACATGGATTTGTATTCATAAATATTTGTCGGTGAGGCACTAGAGAGTCTTATTTATTCTAATTGATACATGAAAACAGTCAATTAATCTGATCCACTGTTATGAACTGTCATTAGAAGGAGTGTCATTTGCGGCTGCTAAATGTGTATCATGAGTGCCTTTAATTGAATTGACTAATTAAAGTCGAGTCCTGTGGAATAAGATCTCTGCTGCTAATGAGTGAGCCTCAAATAGCTCAATTAAATCATATCGACAGCGTGAGGCTCTCCTTGGCATTTACCTACGCTCCCTGGATATGGAAAAATCTCCTAATTCCTTTTTTGTTAATGTGTTTATTTATATGATCAAGAAACAGCTTTCCATTCTCGCTGAGCAATGTAAACCAAGGCAGTTTTTTTTTTTTAAGTCGGTTCAAAACCATTTGCATTCAAGATGTTCCCCTGTGACATGTGAATATGCACTTATTGGCCCACATTAGCTCAGCTGACACAGGCCGGCCCATGTGGTAACATCTACGGCTAATTTACTTGTGGGTGCCTCACTTTAGAGCACCCCCACCCCTCACCACCAGCACCACCAACATCACGCACAAAAGCCCTCAGATCAGCACTGCAGACAACCCGCAGGGGCACACACACAAACACAGGAGTTTCTGCCTCTCTAATTAATAAACAGCAAAACTTCAAAGCCGTGGGCTTGTCATGGAGCCGCCCACACTAAAGAGTAGCATGAGTGAATTCCCATCACTGAGTCACTTCACTTAGTTAGACCATGGCAGCCCAACTAGGGAATAAATCAGTACAGCACAACAACATAGAAGAATTTGTTGATATCCATCCAAAACATCAAGATGAATAATGCAATCCCAAACAAATTTGAACTTTTACAAACTGGTACGAGTCAAAAAACTTTCTGTAATTTAGAAATGATGCGTCTTGTCGCAGCAACACTGGCTTCTGCTGTACAAAAGTTATTTATGTTGTTTGTAAAAATGATGTTTTCAATCATGTGGCTGTCGTTTGCACATGGCGCCATCATGACTGCTCTGACAATTAATGAAACATCCCATCTTTCTCGTTCTTTTGGGTGCGTCCCTCGCCCTTCAGAAATACCTCCCTAACCCTGTCTTCACATTCGGTTGCGCTAGTTTATACTTGCAGAGAAACACAGTCTTTTGTGTTTGCTTCTCTAACCTGTCGGGTTACAGCCTTCACCTGAGCTTACCCTTCAACGACACAATGCTGCTTTTCAGTGAGGGCTTTAAGTTGTTCTTACTGCAGACTGGGTTAAATTCTGTCCACTCTCTGTGTGTGGGTTGGACTCAAATTGTGGGCAGAAAAAGTCTAAACGTTGCCTCAGGCAATTTTTCAAAAGCGGAATGTACCGTCTGAGTCTGTCATCGAACACTTGGTAGCTGTGGTGCAGTACAGGGGATGTTTTTCAGCACTAACCATAACTCTAACCCATGTACAGACAGAATCTTTCCCTCCTATTGCTTGCATTACTATTTTTGCCCCACGGCCTCTCTTCCTGCTCTTTATGCTGACTGATAATTTTTGCAGACATTTTCCGTAGTCTTTTGACTTTCCGGCGACCCAGTTCTGCTCTATTGACATAGATAGAATATCTTTTACTTCTTTTGCTCTTTTTCCTGCCCATCTATCCTGTAGGTCAATATGCCCATCACGCTGATGAAAAGGGTTGCAGATATGTGCGGTGCTTCCTGCTCATGATTGGTGGCGAAGCAATTGGATACACTTTCATGTTTTTCTTTTCCGCCCATCTTTTCCACATTTTGCACAGCGAAGATTCTCCCCATATGTCATTCTTTCTGCTAAACCATCACTGTTGGTCAAAACACACTGAGCTGATTATGGAGAGGAAATGTTATGTCACAGTGAGTCAAACCACAAATGTACCAGAGTAAAGAAATAGTTGCTAATAACTGCTACTATTTAGCACAGATTGATGCAATATAATTAATCAATATTCCCATTTGTATGCATGCAACTCATTATGCCCCACTGAATTGTGTATTTGCTCCCTGTCCCACCATATTAGATGTAATGACTTTCACCCAAAGGCAGCAGCATCCAAAGAATGCCACGGGAGCTGGCTAATGGCACCAACATTGTAAACAGCCAGCATCTGGCATTATGTGCATGAACACATATGTCTGAGCTTCTCACCAGTCTAACCAGCAGCGCCCGAGGCCCTTGGACCAACAATGATTAGGTTAACAGACCTGATAGCGTCAATGTAAAGATAATAGACCGGACTGCTCCTCCATTCTGTCCTATGATGAGTGTGCGTTTACCACACTGGGCCATAAATGACCAATTCATCCAGGAAACAGCAGAGATAATGAAGGTCTGGATGTGTTTATGTGTAGTTTTCCTCCATTAGGGCATGCAGTTTCCATCTGTAAGCAAGCTCTCCATAGCGCTGAATGTCTCGGGAGTCTCTCACACAAAAATTACACATGTGAAATTGCGCATCGATTATGACTGGGATTGCCATTTGTATCTATGGAACATGAAGATTAAATGAGTCAATTCTTAATTGTGTTTGGGTTCAGGGGAGCGTCGCATGGGACCATGTGGTGATGAGCAGCGCAGTATATCTTCAGTTCGTTGATTGCTCTTTTTTTTTTATAGGGTTGCGACTGTGCTTTTTTCACAGCTGTAACATCAACATCGACTCATGTCTGCACAGTGTTGGAGACGCTTGTTTACAATCCCCAGGAAAGTCTCCGAAAAAAATCTGTGAATAGTGTTTGCCAAAGTGGGGGTGGTGAGAAAAAAGAGATATTCTGTGATGTAGGAAAAAAAAAAAAGAAAAGAAAAACGGCAGAAAGGAACAGATGGTGAGACAACGATGGAGACAGAAACCAGAAGAGAGACATGACAAACAGACAAAAAATAAAAGAAGTGGAACAAATCGTTGAGTCACGGAGAGATCAGGATGGGGAGTAGCAGAATCAAATTAGGTGAAAAGTACAAAAAAATTCAAGCGCAACAAAATGAGAGAGGACAGCCAATAGCCTGAAAATGAGACACCAAACGGGGAAAAAAACGACCGTGTGAGTGACTGCTGGCAGTTCCAAATGTCTCGCCAGATGTTCCCAGATGCAAACTCTCCTCCTCCAGGATGACTCCACATTAACCTGACTTTATTGTTACAGATGTGCTTCTATTGGCTGCGCCCTTGATTTACACCCAGGCAGCAAGCAGACTGGTTTGCCTCCCAGGACCCCTTCAAACCAAACGCCCCAGCAGGGTGGGAGCAGCAGTAGAAGGAGCAAGCTGGGCGTAGGGGCGGAATGATTGCAAGGGAAGCAGGCACCATACTGCGCCATATAATGACCCTATTCCAGGCATCTGGCCTTTGGAGGCAAGTCGCATGTTTCCCCCCCCGACTGGCTGGATGGCAGAGTAACACAGAACTTGCTCTTTCCAAACTCTGGATTTAGTCACCTCCTCATTCCTCTTCCCTCCGTGTGGCTGTTTCCTCTCAGCTCACAACAAGCTGTGGAAAAATGCTGGCAGGACACAAAAAGACACTGCTTTAATCAATACCAACACAAGACCTTGGCTGCAGAGCACAGGGAGCGATAGAGAGTGGGAAAGGGACTGAGACCGAGCAAGAGGAAGCCACAGTTGAGTTGCTTTCGCCTTGAGCACAAATTGCTTTAGAAACTCAATGACTCTACGAAGGCGTCGGGAAGGCAGAAGTCCATGTGGCCCAGGGAGAGCAAGCAGAACCAGAATGAAGGATGTCACAACCCCCTGGTGGGCGCGAAGCGACGGCGCTCGCAAACTCCACATCGAGGGTGACGCCGCCTGGAATATGAAACCATCAAACAATGGCTGCAATCATAAGCAGCCATGACCAATTTTGTGGATAATTCGTGTCCATTCCGCATCTGCAGACTTTTATTATCATCATATGTGCGTTTCTTAGCCAAGTAAAAAATAAATATTGTGTGACCAGAACTAGGCTCTGAAGTTTGTGTTTGTGAAATACACGTTTTATCAATCATTCGATATCCGTCAGTCAGTGTTATTCACCTCTAACATGATAAAGGACCCTCCCTAACCTCCTCTCTCTTAATCCAACTACTGGAAGTGGAGTCATCCAGTTGAAACCATTCTTCCGACGGCCACTTAGCAGCAGCACAGACGCAACTGAGAATAAGTGCCTTGCTTGAGGACACGTCAGCGGTAGTTGCTGAGGGAGGGAGGAGTATTCTTCTTCAAAATTACCTAACGACTTCCTGAGTTGCTGCGGGGACCTGGGACATATTTATGGGGCGGCGGTACCCTAAAGGTTCTGGAAGCCGGTTTGTAACCGGAACAACGCTGGTTTGAATCCCCAGACTGAAGGAGAAAAACTCTGGGTGGAGAGCAAGAATAAGTAATGGCATTAAATATATCATTCTGAAAACTGAACCTGACATGTTTGCACTGAGAAAATGTCTCATTTGTGACCACAGCAACATTTGGCGTGGTGTGTTTCCCGTTTGCAAGTAAAGCAAATGCCAGCTTGAGAGTAAATGCCAGCTTGTTTACTGCGACGGCTTATGAGCAAAATGGAGTTTGTGCTACATGGCAAAAGAGACACAGCTGGAGGAGACGATGGAAGTTGAAGAAAACATTCAAATGCTTTTGTCCAAATTAGACACTTAAAAAAGCTTCAAATAATCAGCATCAGTATTAGCCCCTAGGGGTACCTGGCACTGCAGACTGCTGATCTGCTCCCATGCAAATGGAATGGTGAAGTCCCTCTCCTCCACCATGGGACCTATTGTTAATGACGAGTGACCAACATTTTATTATCTTTCCTAACCCACTTGGAATTGTGTGGAACATGTGGTGTAAATCAATTTCAAGAGATGTTTTTTTCAAATGGGGATATTTGCATTTTAACAAGTATGAGACAGTGAAAATTGGTAATTCGAAAGACTCCACACCCAGCAGTCGCATATGTGACGACGTCTCGTTCCACACTCACTGAAATCTTGTTGCATACCTGCCAACGCTCCCAACTCTTAACACTTTCTCTTGATAGTCTCCCGTTTCACAGTGATAAGAATCGAATGGGTGTTTCTCACTCTCTGTGTGGGATGTGTGCTGTAAACGGAGGCAGAGGAGAGCAGTCACTTGAGGGTGAGGTATTAAGTTGTCCCTGCCTTCGCTCAAGCCTTCCACTCGGCTCGGTTTGCCGCTGGAAAATGAGCAAGACAGCGTCCAAGAAGTGGAAATACACTCAAGTTTCACTCCACTTGGTGCGAGACCTTCCTGTATATTGACATTAGGTCAATTTCCTGTCTCACTTGCTTGTCCTCTTGCCTCCTCTCTGCAGACTGTAGTCCAGCATCAGTTTATCTCTCCGCCTCTTCAGTCAAGATAAATGCTGTCAGGTATACTTGTAGAGCCGTCCCTGTGTACTTCCACAAAGTTATAATTTTGCATAACTGCTGCTGTCAATATTGGAGAGACTACGAGTGATTTCCATTTTTCCTCATGCTCTTAATGTGTTTGGGTCGTAGACGTTGACGTGTGTTGTGCGGGATGTTAAATGTAGTTCACTGAGTGTTTTACACAAAACTAATTAGTATTTTTCTTTCTTACTTCCAAAACTATCTTTTAAATTGACAAACATATGTAACTCATGAGACATTTCAAATGCAATCTGTCTTGTGGAATTAACCACTGTACATGCTTTTCCTAAATAAGGCCCTTCGTATTGGACGGGACTTGGCCGCTCTATGAAAAGGAGTAGAATAGAATTTTTCCTCGAAAAATGATATTCGAAAAAACTCAACAACAATGTCAGTGTCCAAATACATTACCATGGTTGACATCTTTTGCGGAGAAATAGTTATAATTCCCTTTTAGATATATCAATATGCCTGAATTAATCTACTGTACCAGCTCATGGTCTATTAAAAGGAAACCATTCAGGCTAAAGGAAATTCAGAGTGACTGGTAACTTTAAATCCTCTAGTAGCCATTTTGACTTGTGACCCTAACACTTTATTTCCAGCCCAGTTCATGCAGACAGTCTTAAACAGTTGGCACTGGTGATTATTTGCAGGTGATGTTGTACTGGGCTTAGTGAACAAATTGTGCAAAAAAGAAAAAAAAAAAAAACAGTCAAGTGCGGCCGGCCAGCGCTCGGTATAGCAATCGAAGCCAAATGTGGTGCTTTGTTGTGGTCACAGATTCATCATTCTGCCTGGGTGAGCCTCCCAGTGGCCAACAGTGGGCTGCAGTTGTGCCGGGCAGCTAAGGTGTGAATGTGGAGCGGGACGCCACTGGAAAAAAAAAAAAAAAACAAGTGTGCTCAGTTTACATTCACTGTATTATTAACAGTTAGAAGAAAATGGTTTTAAAATGTGTTTGGAACCATGAAGAGACTCCCTACACTGCCTCGTGATGCTTTTTCCAAATGTCATAATGAAGCCCAAATGTTTTAGCGGAGCATGTCTATAAAATTATATCGCCTATTAAATTTTAAATTCAGAATTTATTGTCTTCTTGCCTTGTGCCTGAGACCAAACAACTGTGATGCAATGACCTGGAGCAGGATAATGGAGGCTTACTTAATTCAAGAGTCTTACATTACAGCATCAGTTACAGAGCGGCAATAAATCCAAGAACACAAATTAACACCAATTATTAACATGTCCCCTATCATTAACCGTCGCTAAGACAAAGTACAAACACATGTTGCTCCTCTTAGCCTCTCTGTTTGGCCACTTTGACTTGACCACGAGCGACTGCACTCAGTAATGCTCTCAATCAGTATCACGGCGAAGGAGTGTGTATTTGTGTGTGTGTGTCTCGGGGAAAGCATCTGCCGTGTCTTCTACTCTGCTGATCTCCCTCTCATTCATTTTACCCTTCCTCCCTCTGTCTCCCCTTCTCTCCTACCTCCATCTCTCCATCGCAGCCCGGGGCTCCTTCTAATCGTCCTCTGCTGTGCTGATTGGACTTTTCATTAGTCAACTCCCAAAGGCTCAGCGTGACCTCCTCTAGGTCACTGCCTACTGATTATACCCGTCTCTTTTTTCTACTTCTACTTTTTTTCTTCCTCATCAACTCCTTGAAGAAGGGATGGCGTGACACTGACGCGATGTTTGAACTGTAAACCGATCTTGTCTGACAGGTTGAGGGGGTCACCATGCTGGAAAAGGTTTTCATGTACTCAAGATATACTTTTTAGCAGATTTTATTGTTAATGGAGAACAGGAACAGGAATAGGTTTGGAGGATTTGCAGGCATACAGGCCTGTGTTTGATGCAGCAAACTAAAAATATTTACATTGTGTAGCTGTGGTAGTAAAACTACAGTACGAGGTGAAATACTGCGAGGAAAAGGATTAAAACTGGTCTCTAGCATGTCAGCGACTGCCTCAGAGGGTTAGAGCTGTCTCTGCATATTTGTTGCTTGACGCAAAAAAACCTTATTGGATCTTAAGCATTACCTACCGCCCATGACATGTCCTTGGAAGTCAACAAACCACCTATAACTCAGTCGCTGAAGGGATTTTAATGATGCGGCTGTGCCACAGGCTGCCAGCGCTGCTTACAAATCAGATGGTTGTGTCTAAGATGTGTACTGGAGTAGGAGAGGCATGAGCGCGCATGTGTGTGTGTGTGTGTGTGTGTGTGTGTCTGTGTGGTAGCCATGTTTCTGCCATGTGACTAACCATGACCTTGGCCAAATGAAGCCATAAGCGCCCCCTGCGCGCACACACAGACACACACGATCTCATCTCTGCTCCCCCAACCCCTGGCACGCTCCAAAAGCTGGAACAGATTACTCCCCTGTGTGCTTGTTCTGACTCTGATTGCTGCTACATCCAGATAGGCTTTCAAGTGGCCTCCTGTGTGCGCAGTGCCCCATGGGATACGGCCCGGCGCACTACACATGGGGACTATTACCCGAGCTGGCGGAGGCCTGCATGCGGCGCGTCGCCCCTCCAGATTGGGCCGACGCGGCCCTCATCCTCTCCACAACCCTCTAAACACCCATTTCCACCCTCAATCATTACAGTTAATCACTGTGATAGTTCTGTCCACGGACTCTCTCTCTGCAGTGGAGTGGTCATTCTGCTCTATCAGCCCCGTGTGTGCACGATGTCGGCGCGCGCCGACAAGCATCAGTGCCTGAGATCTAGAGTGCAGTCAGCGGGTTCAGCTCCTAAACGCAGACACACATCCATTTGCACAAAAAAAAAAAAAAATCCTGACAAAGCTGGGAGGCTAACGCGGAGTTGACTTCAACTGCAACGTGTGAAGCAGCATCAGCTGCTGTAAGTCATGTCAAGACTGAGGGAGAAAAAAAAAAAAAAAATCCCTGTAAACTCCGCTGTGACGCCTTTATTGTCAGCACAGCACCGTTTCAACAAAAAGGTGTTCTCCACCGAGAATAAGCCAGATTTATTAGAGGAGAAACTGCAGGACTGTGAGGCAGAGATAACCCACGCTGAAGAAGTCACTGTTATTCTTCTTTGCGCCGGCGTGTGCCTGTGCGGCTGTGCGTCTGTGAGATTTCCGAAAAGTGGAAAAGCCTGTGTAGGATGTGTGTTCGGAGGCAAGAAGAGGGCGGATGTACTTGTTAGTAGGTGCCTGTTTTGTAAACACAATCTCAATCAACCACTTGAGAGGGAAGAGGGACGAGTGCTTTTAGTGTGAAAGCGTGCCCTTCTGAAAACACTTGCAGGAAAACGGTGCTTTTAGTACTCTGACAGAAGGCTTCCGTAAGAGAAATATAAAAGAAACACTGAATAAACAAGATAAAAAGTACTTGAACAATTTCAAAGAATCCGAGATACTTACAGCAGGTGATTGATTGAAGACCTCGCTGCAGACCGCCTCGAAAATACTGCGTCTGATGGCAGACGGGGAGAAGAAATATCTGAACTTGCATGTAGGCAAACCGCAGCAGACAATTTATGACGAGTAAACATACCATTAATGTTCTTCGCAAGGAGCAGAGCTGCAGTGATTTAAAATAGACAGTTGCTGAGAGGGAGACGGAGAGGGAGCAACCTCGGTTTTTCCAAGTCGCAATTTAGGCATTAGCCCTGAGAGTCGAGGGACAGGAAGCTGATACAAAGGCTTAACCAGTGTAATGAATTATGAGTCAGGCTCGGGAGGTAATTGCCTAGGATGCAGATTTAGCAACGATCCGGTGCATTGGTAATAACTGAGCGCCTCTGCTTTTGGGTTTATCTGTGTGAAAATGCGGAAAATAATGCTGTAGAGAGGAAAAAAACAACAACACAAGGAGCGTAAACAGTTCTCAGACGCAGCCGTCATGTCAAGTTTGATAAAGGGGCGAAAGCAAATGGAGAAAAACGAAAAAACATAATCATAACTCTCCCGATCTCCCCAAATAACGCCGTAATTTATGTGCGCCGTATCACAACCAATTAACTCTACCGTTATGGCAGATATTACTCATTACAATAATGCCCTCTATGCTACATTTTCTCCCTTTCTGCTCCGATGTTGTTTGCTCTGATTTATTCGCGTTGTAGAATCGGCGGTGTCACAGGTTGCCATTTGCAGCCGCCAAGTCGCCGCCTCTGTGTGTGTTCACTTGGCAGATCTGACTGCGCGTGAAGTGAGAGGCGGCGTTTAAAAACATCGACGGGAGGCCAGTGGTGCATTAGCCGGAATGATGATGGAAAAATATCTTAAACGCCGGGGAACATTTTTTATTTTAATAGCATGCGCTGCTGAATAATCAAAATCCACTTATTTGAGCATTTTAATATAAACAGATAATAAAAACTAAATACTTCAGTGTAATTCCCTTTCTTTTTTTTTTTTATCCCTTCTATGGAAGGCACTGGCTCGGCTTGAAGGCAAGAAACACATTCAAGGCGACTATATGTAAGGAGCAACCTCGGCAGCCTTGAGGGGAAACAGTAATCTGCTTTTGAATATTAAACCTTGAGGATCATGATGTACAGCACAGGTATGCCTACAGGAATTGCTTATTTTACTAGCTGCAGAAGTATTTATCAGTCCCTGCATTGTGTTTTGTTTTTTAATTTGTACATCGCAGAGTGACCATTGTCGTGACCCCAGAGGAAGGAATGTTGCGTGATCGCGGCATGCTTCTCCCCTTGCACCTCCTCAGTGATGGAGGCCTGTGAAAGTCGGGCAAAAGTCAGACAGAAACCCTCGCAGAGCCATTGGCCTATGTCCTCAGAGGAAGGTTGGCCCATTTAAAACCATCACTTTGTTTAGCTCGGGACTGGGGGTTACGGCGCTGCCTGTGACCTCACCCGTCACCATTTAGCTGACAGCCACAGTATGGTAACCTTGTTAGACGAGGGGCCGAAATGGCTCTTCCCTCATAGATAACAATCAGTGTGTCTGTGAACTTCGATATGACACAAATATGAACAAAACTGCAGCTCCACAGCAAAGCCTACACTGGAGAACATCAAGCACGGACAGTTTCATAGGGCAGTTCCCTGTCATAAAACCTTGTTATGTCTGAGGGAATTTCTTTGGCAATGCCTCAAGCCACTTCTAAAAATGCCAGAGTGGAAGATCTTTTTTTTTTTTTTCTTCCCTCTTCTTTCTACTTCTCCCAGGGCTTTTTTTCCCGTTTTGTTTTTTCCAAAACAACTTCTTGTGTCACTGATATGCGCTGCCAGTTCTGTAAACATCACTCACTTTAGACTTCATGTAAGAATTGGAAACAGCTGTTGTCGCAGTCCACAGGGGGCAAAACTGACTGTTCTTTTTCACCTTTGTTGCAATTTGAAAAGTCGTGCTGAAGAGCTGCAGAGGCGGCGGGCAGCACTCTGCGCTCCTTCACAGTCGCGTCGTCCAAACTGTGAGCAATTAAAAAGCAAGACAGGTCAAAACAAACGGGGTCAAGTCCTCCACTCGCCAAAATGGAGGGCTATTCCCAACACAGTGATGTGTCTACTTTGGACCAACATACGTCTGTGTAAAGCTTTGACTCATTATATATTTTTGACAACACAAAATGCATTTTTTTTCATGAAGAGTGTTTGAACTTGACATGTCCCTTCAGAGTTACATCATAAACTATCTTTACAGTACATACATCAAGAATTTTGTTCCCATCATTTCAGGGAAAAGGGCGCTCTCGGTTTAATGTGCAGCTGTTGATGCAATGCACTAGAACACTGCGATGTGCATTATGGATGAAAAACCACTGAAAAACTGGCCTACAGCGCAGTCGCTCAAGGAGGACTTCATCATACAGATCGTAGATCAAACTGACAAGAGGTCTGAGGCAGCTGAGTGTTTTACGGAGTAAAAACAAATAATTTCAGCTGGGTTTTTCAGCATTGGACCGCACCAGATTCATTTGAACCCTCTCAAGGTTTGACTCAGACCCCACTAACGCTCTCTCTCGGCTGTTGCCTTCGAGCGCTGCAGCTCTGCTTATTGTCAATAGGCTTGGTAATGTGATATACAGCACCACGGCAATAGCTGACATGCTATCAGCAATGCCATAAATTTAGAAGAAAATCAACTAGTTGGACACAGGTTTGAATCTCAGTCAGACTCCCTGCTGCTGCTGATACTGAAAGAAACCTGATTTATTAACGGCTGCTCGTGTGGCATTCATTTCTGCCTGAGTAAAAAAGAAAAAAAAAAAAATCAATAAGACCAAAAGTCTAAAGTAGGGAATACAAATATGCATATGCTTGGCTGCTGCACAAGGCACAAGGCAACTTTGCATTAGTCAAGGGGAAACACACGATAGAGTGCTAGTAAACAGCCAAAAGTATGATGGAAAACACCACTCCAAAAGGGCTGATTAAGTGGAGGAAAAAAACATATTACAATAAAATAACTCCCAGATTTTCCCCCCCAACTAATGGAGGGGAGGCATACTTTTGGAAAACAGAAAAGGATTTACAAGAGCTGCGGGCTAGCGCAATTAATCTCCATATGTACAGCTGATGTACTGCGACAAGATCTCACTGGAAGAAATAAAGGGACATGCCACACAAATTCAGACAATCTGTCCTCATTTCCTTGGCTGGGAAACAGTAGAGAAGAGCTTCGGGTGTTCCGTGGCCTCGTCCTCTCCGCTTTGAGAAACACCAGATCAGTTCTTCTTTTTTTTTTTTTTTTCTTTTTTCTTTTTTTCTGTGGGCCTGATTTCAGTGAACCCCTATAGTATTTTGTGCAGCGGCGACTTTCACAGTGAATCAAATGTAATGAGTGATTCCAGCAATGTGAGAAAAAGCAGCAGGAAGTCTGAGCCTCTGTCGCCTGAAATTTCAAAGAACTGAGCAAAATGCAAATGTGTAAAAATGTAGTCATGAGCTCCATGTAAGAGGGGTTAGTCAACAACCACCACATAAAAAAATGAGAACGGAGCGAATATCATGCTGAAATAATGCAGTGGAAAGGAAGAGCTGTGGTTGGGAACAAATACATCACGAAACATACAAGTACATACAATAGAGAAAATACAATACAGAATAACATACTTCCCCCAACATTCAAGTTCAATTGCTTATCTGACACTTGCCATTTTATCAATGATTTGTGATGATGGTAAATGAAAAACAGGTCATCCTGTTATCTCCAAATTGTCCAAAAAATTATGATAAAATATTGTATTTATTATTTCATTCATATTGTATTTATTGCATTAAGATCTTTATTTAATGCTCCTGCCTCATGACACATTTTATTTTGGTCATGAACAATCTTCATTGCCCAAATCTCTTTCTTTGTTTAATATATTTTGTTCTGTGTGTTTGTTATGTAATCATTACCCCATCCCATTATTCCTTTCAATCATACATAAATACCTATTAACCTGCAGGGTTATTAAAACACGCAGCTGTATACAAGTATACAATTACCAGAGACAAAAATAACATGTCTAACCACTTACAAACGGCGTTCTGGCACATCCTGCTGAACATCACGCTGGTGGTCGGTAACACACACTGTACTTTCGAAATGGGTTTAATCACTTTGCACCTCCTGGTGTGTTGACATAAAGCAGCAGTGCTCACAGTTTGTTGGTTTCTGTCGCGGGCACTCCAGATGCTTAACCAAGTAACAAGCAGCGAGGTGAGGAGATACCAGGAAGAGGGTTAAATGGAGGAGGTGTGGAGAGCCAAGCTATTGATGAGCTTTTTGTAGGAAGTCACTCATTGACAGATCGTCTTATGCTTGTGTGCTTCAGCGCCCTCCGTAACGGTGGGACACCTGCAGTCCCTCTCAGATCGTTTCCTGCGGCCAAACGTGTGCACAGCTACAGATTTCCTGCTGACCACATGGCCCCACAGTAAAGCGCGAGCCAAGTACCAGTAACTACATATTGATATATGCCGACACTATTTTGAGGAAAGGCTACACCACGGCTGTAATTCACCTCCTGTTGAAATGAATCAGCCACAAAATGCAGCTCTTGCAGCACCGTCTCCTCCTACTCCATTTCTTGCTAATGAGAAGGAAATACGGGGCCTATGCTGATTTCTTGTGGGATCCAAAATGACTTCATTTTCTTCCCAAATTGACCTAAGAACAACAGTAACATTTACTGGAGGTATTTTCTCAGTCAAACCACAACTGCACGACCACAAACAAAGCTTGTGTTATTGGAAAGCGCTGCAGACGTACTGCACTCTGTCTCTCGTGTTCTTAAAATCATGCACCTAAAGTATGTGAACGTACATGCACATGTGTGTTTGGGCAAGGCGGTCTGCGTGTGCATTCGAGTGTGGGGCCGCGTCAACCTACAGTATGTGTTTATGTCACATGCACATGCTGGAAAAATGGAAAAAGCATTTTCTTTCTGCCAGAGAATAATTGGTCCCCGGAGCCATTATGAGTGGCTCACCCATGTGAGGTAAGAGTCCGGACTGACCAACATGAGCAAACACTAAGTGCCTCTATTATTGATGATCTACCTACAGAAAGAAGAGAAAAAAAGAAATCGACTATTTTCAGCCATTGCCAACTTTTCCTGCAGTTACAAAATGAAACACCCCACATCATAATTTATGTAATTTATTCGGTCACTGTAATTTACAAGAATAAGAAATACATACATCTCTGTAATCATGGCTCCTGTCACGTCCCATTTAAAGTGCGAATTTCTGCAATGAAGTCTCTCCCAAATAAAGAATTAACAGTATGTGCACAACGCAAATATTTTGACAACCCTTAAATCTGTTTGCTGCAGTATATTTACATCACTGTATACCTATGTGGTGTATGATATATTTCAAATGTCAGCCCTTGACACAAACAATACATTTTCTGGTGCACGCTCCATACGTCAGCATAAACTATATCTTGGAAGATTTATAAAAATGTCAATTGTCTCAGCTCTTGTTCCATTAATCCTTCACGCGAGTTTGGCTGATGACTTTGTCGATGCGAGGCCCTCGGAAGTAACATGCAGCTTCACTGGGTGAGCCGCAGCACGTGTGATTTACACTATCGATCCAACATCCTGATTAGAATTTTTAATTAATGAAGGAGGCTAATTGCCTAGAGAGAAGAATCCACCCGACCCTGAACGAGCCTGATGATTTGCGTTGCGGCACTGAGCCTAAGTTAATTGCTAGGCTGATTTGACTCGCCTTGCCAGAGATAATATGCTGGGCCACGTCTGAAAAATTGACCTCACTCTCTTCCTATTTAAAGATCATATAAGCCTGTGGCAAGAAGGGGGTGAGGAAAAAGGGCCCCTAGCAGTGTGAAGTTATGTCCATGTGAATTAGTGACATAAACACAGTGTAAAATACACACCAGGTTTTACCAAGCATGCTTGCCAAATATAGCCAGTGTTTTTCTTATTTAGGTAATGGAAGTAAGATTCAGAGGGTTGGGAAATGGAAAGGGAGGGCTTGCTTTGCGACAGGCTCTGATACCTTGACAATAATCCCTGCTTTTCCCAGAGCAGGGATAAGGGCCACTAGGGGTATTTCCACAGCCTAAAGGCCTTCCATTAACTATTAATCTTCTCCCGGAGAGCTGTGGGGGAACCATGGAGTCACAGCTGCCATCACACTGCCTCATTTTTTTTTTTTTTACCCCCTTCACCCTCCTATCCTACTGTTTCCATTGGCAAACAATCCACGGCTACGAGTTGGGCTAATTAATTTTAAATAAAATACATTGGTTATGCATAATTTATGCTTAGAGCCCAGAGCTACCGGTGTTAGACAAATACACAAACTCCATACTGAATTACCAGCCACTTGAGCTGAGAGGAAGAGTGCGGGTCCTTGGCGAGCTATCAAAGTCAACCCCTTGCATTTTCTTAGGTTACGGCTATCCAAACCAAACAAACAGAGTTGAAATTCAGTTGAAGAACAAGCATTAAAAGTGCCTGATGTTTTCATAGGGGGCTACTTTGGATCGGATAGAAAGGCACATAATTCCTGTGCTGTGTATCTGGTCAGTGACAAAGGTTATTCATTGTAACCCAAGCACTGTGAGGTGGCTTGAACAATCCCACGTCAGCAGACATCCATTAGCGGTACTAGTTTAGAGGGTCCCAGGGCCTGGAGCCAATCCCGGCCTACACTGGGTGAAAAGCAAGGTACACCCTGAAGTGACGTTTTTGAAAGTGAAGCTGGAGTTTTTGCCAGCTTACTATTTCATTTCTAGGCTACTGGGCTGCTTCGTGCCATTACGCAGCACAGTTTTCTGTTCATTGCACACCTTGTTATGAAACTGTAGTCACTTTTCAAGCCACCTAACAGACTACTACAAGCCGAAGATATGGACTTGCTCACTGTGGTGACACTTGTAAACAGCGCTCCTGACTGCGCGAAGACATTGCGCACAGGCTGTGCCGGTGACCGACCCCAGGCCAAGCAAGAGAAGACGCACAATTAACAAGAACCTCCACGGATTTGCAGTTGAAGTTGCTGAGCGACAAAGTGACATATGCGAAAAGACTGAGCTCAAGAGATTATTTTACAGTGGTATCGATTCTGTGCAAGGAGAGATGGATGCGTGTTTTGGAGAGCGCAATAGCGATTTCATTGGCACACTGGTTGCTTTGAACCCAGAGGCCGAGGATAATTTCCTGGACCCATCAAAGGTAATCCCTCTCCTGGTATTAGCTGGAACTGATGTGGTTGAATCTGAATATAGTGTGGCTCATGAGTTCCTGTTGAAGAAAATGACTGACACCCCAGTTCCCCCCGAAGATGGAAAATGTACAATAGCCAACATCCTCAGCACATTCAACTGTGCACTCCAGCCTATGCCGACTGTTGTCACAGCGTACACCGTTGCCCTACCTTTAGGAGCTTCCACAGCAATGTGTGAAAACTCATTTTCCACGCTCAAAAGTGTCTTCTCAGAGCATCAGCACAGTACGCTGCACAGATGCAAGGCCCAGCTGATTCAGCTTGCTTTTGAAAAGGACCTAACTCACAAGTTTAAGCTCGAGTAGAAGGATACGTTGATGAAGAGGATCAGCTCGGAGAAACGGCTCCTCCCGCTGTACTGACAGGAGGGACTGGAGAGCGGACAGCGCTGCCTCCACTCAAAGTACCAACAGCTTCAATGTCTCTGTGCATGTGTATGTGTGCGTGTGTGTGTGTGTGTGTGTGTGTGTGTCTAATGGCAATGCATAACCCTCTGATGACTGGTTTAAAATGCAATGTTTGAGAGATGCTCCTGGTGTTGCTTCTAATATGTCGTATAGTCAAGTGTTTTATGGATATTCATAACGTTGCTTCTATGTAATGTATTGCTTTAAATTATGAGGACTGATGCTGTAGGCTATACCTGGTCACATTGCTGTTGGTTATGTTTAATGTGATGATTAAGTGCTGCGCGAATAGAGTATAGGATTATTAAAAATATACGCACTGTAGGCTAATAATAATTGTGCCCTCTCCTGCATTTCATATGCACCCCTTATGACTGAGGTCTGGCAACAGGTCTGCTGACTTTATGGATAACTGTACCCTAACCAGTTATCCATGAAGTCAGTTCCTTAAGAAGAATCGGTGTGATGAGGATAGAGAGCTTAATCTGTGCTAATAAAACTGTACTGTAATTGTTATTGACCTCTTTTCCCTTGCCAGTAGATATCTAGTGTGTCATCGGTATTGTCAGTGTTCTCACTTGTGGTGTGATCTCACTCTTATCCTAACTCCATTTTCCTTGATCTAGCTTCAATAAATATTTCACCAAAATACACCCAAGGCTCCTGAACCTTCTTGAGCAATAAGTTGACCAGTTCTCAAAAATTCTTTTACAACTACACTCTCTCTTTCATACTCTAGACCAACTATATGCTTTCAGAGGGCTGCTTGAACAGAGATGTATGAAAAACCAATGGACTCCGCAATGTCCACAGCTAGAAAGCATGGCATAGCATTGCACAGGAAAAGGAGTAAAGGTTAACATGTGCACCCAGGTGTGGGGTCTCCATCACTGCTAATCAGGGAATGAATGTCGTTTTCTACCCTTTCCCAGAAAATACAAAAGCCAGATCTCAGTGGATGTATGTGGGTTTTCTGTCCAGTGTAAAACAGGTCTAAAATGACAGAAGGCTTGGGACCTTTGATCCTGCCAAAATATGTGGTAGCTGCTCAAACCCTTTTAGAGATGACAAAATTCAGACAAAGAAAGCATGACTGATGCCAAAGACCCCAACCTCAATCAGCCAAGAGGACAGGACCAAAAATAAGAAAGTATCAGAGGGAGGGGTAACCCACCAAGGCTGTAAAAGTAGGAACGTTTCAGCACCTCTGAGAATACGGTTTGGTTTGGCAAAAACATATGATGCTGCAGTCTCCATCAGTGCACAGACAGCTGGTCAAAGTGACAGAACATCCAAATAATTATCTTGTTCGGCTGAACTCAATGCCACAAAACTGCTATCAGATACATTTCTGCCCTTTTAAACCTCATGATCTCATGATAGCAATATGCAGATTCCACCTGACAAAGCTCAACTTCTGGACGTGACAGGTATTTCTGGCAACATCAGGTCCTTTGGGCATGTCTTCAGTCCAAATCCAAGGTGTCGCTGATGCTGTCAATTTAATGGCAGACCAGATTTGCTTTTGTCTGATGATTTATGCCACCACAGTTTCTATCCAGTTTCCTATCCTATTCTATCTAACCCTAACCCACCAAAGCTCTATAGCTTATCTTTGCCATATAGGAACTGTCTTGAAGGTCACGATAAGGGAATACATTTTCTGTTTCCATGTATTAAGCCAACATATTCTGTTTTGGGAATGAAGGAGCTTTCACATCCTACCAGGAAATCACTAAAAACTGGAGGCCATCCTGTTTGGTGACCCTGGTGTCTGACCATGACATCTGTCCAGTGGCCCACTTGCTCACTTATGGGATAGTCGACTTATTGTGAGGCAGCAAAACCCAGTGTAGCCGGTGGCTTAGCGGCACGTCATGTACAGCACTTTCACTCTTGGCTGCCTTTGTATCTACACGAGCTGTGTTATTGCTATGTGTCTGGGCTCCATTACACAGATAGTAATAAGGCCTTGGGGTATACTAAGAGTAAAAGCTACTAAAGTTTTTAGTCAAATTAAGTCTTTTCCAGTGGAGCTGAAAAATGTTTACCAGACAACGAGCAAACTAAGTGTAGCTTGGCTTTAAAATACACTCTGCAAAGGCCACAGGCTTATAAAGCTGTCACTGGTCGTTGTCAGTGCTTTTGTTGGTTTAAGCCTCTGGCGGCCAGTGGTTTTGCCTTAGTTGTACCTGTTGACCCTCTTGAGAAAGCAGCGAAGGCCTTTGCTGAGGCTTGTACCCTGGCTTAGTGAAAAACCTCGGCAGCGAAAGAAACTTCCGCCTCTTTCCCAGCCTTCTGCTCTCGCTATTGGCATCCAAGTCTGCAGCACTCCACACAGGACCGGGATTTATGGCCTACTGGAGCGAGGAGAAGGGGAAAGCACTCATTTCAGCAAGGAATAAGAGCACTTTTCAGATGGTTATTGTATGCTAACCAAGAAAAATACAAGACAACTTTTACAGAACCACAGACCAGACTGCATAAATAGCTCTGCACATCGCTCAAGTAATATCTACAGTTCTGGCATGTGCTATTTGCTTCAGCAAATTATTATTGCAATTTCTTTTTCATTTCTCAGTGAGGTGTCTTTTCTAACAGCTGTTTCGTCTTGCAGACAGGACCATAGCAATCTAGCTGATGTCCTGCCGTGAACAGGCAAGAGAGTATCAGCTTTTTATGAAGTGGCCCACCCAAGGAAGGAAACAAACACATGATGAGACTCTACATTGTTTTGATTTGAGTGACACATAAAGAATGACCATCTTCGAGTGAACTGTGAACCGAGAAAGAAGCGAAACAGACAGAAAAGGAGAAAGGGGCAGAGAGGGAGGAAAATGGAGTAGGAGGATGAAAAAGAAAGAAACATTCCCAAGCTGGCCTGGTTAATTGCACGGGATTGGAAACAGATGCACAGCCGCAGTGACGTTATCGGAGCAGACCTTGAAAGTCCTTCTGGTTTGAGGGGAAGGGGGATCGGAAGACTTGAGGAGGATGGCGATAGATAGGAGGGATGACAAAGAGAGAAAATGTCCTGTGGCATGAGAGGTGGCAAAGGAGCAAAATAACAGATAATGAGGAGTCGGGATAGTATTGGAGGCTTTTATGGAGGAAAGAGGCAACTGCTAGAAAGTACTGACATCAAGAAAATTGACTCTGAGTGGACTAGGTTAAGTTGGCATTGCACAGAAAGTGCACTGTGCCAATTTATGTGCATTTCATATTTATGTGCATTTTTCCCATCTCTTAGATGGAGCAACCACAATTTAGCACTGTCTGTCAACTTAGACTCTTTTTTTTTGCTACACTGTTCATTAATTATAATTGAAATGTCTCTCTAATAATACTGAGGCATCAAATGAAGCTGTGACTGTATTTCAAAAATCTTTTTTTTTAATGTAGACATGCCCCCTCCCACTTGGGTAAATTACCAGTGGAAAACATGTCAATTGAATTAAGTGAAAGAGTTTGTGTCATTACATAATACCATGAAATAAGTTTGTCACTTTATGCTCAGATCAACTTAAAACTCCATTCAACCATTTTCAGAGCAATTTCACAATGTAATCAGTTTCTTATGAGCTTCGCAGTTGAAATAAGCATAATCACTTATTGAAGTTACTTCAAGTGGAAACAGACAACACCCCCCTCCCCAAGCATCTCCAAGTGTTCCAAGTGGTAAAATTGTTGGCGCCGCTGTCACAAAGGCAACTGAATCGCTTACCATTTTCCTCGGAGTAGAAAACTACCAACAACACAAAACATGAGCTAATTTGTTCATTTAGTCTGTAACGAAGACATGAAAGCAGATAGAATGGTGCCAGGCTGCCAGCCCGACTTGCTCATTTTCCTGGGAGATTTCCTGGCCGGTTGCAAACAACAGTACATGTGAGAGTGAGGTTTATGGGGAAGCAATCTGAATACTGATTTTATCATTATTCTATAACTTTTATATTGCCTATGAAAGAAACATTTGTTAGTTTATTGTCCTTATATATGCTATTAAAGGGGTATATATATATACATACAGATAGATAGATAGATAGATAGATAGATAGATAGATAGATAGATAGATAGAAAGTCCAAAATGATACAGGACGAGAACTTAAAAATCAGGAAATGTTTAAAGATGCACACACACACGCAGAGACGATCACATCAAACACACAAACACAACCTGACTCCCAAGTTACCTCTGAGTCTGACCTTTATCCATTAAAGGGTTTTTGGTTCAGTTTCTGAGGGAAGCCACCTCGTGCGCCAGGCTTGTGTGATTTGTGATTAGTGGGTGGATCTTGGAGCGATGGGGCCCCAGGGCCCTCACTCTCATAATTACACTCTATCCCTAGGGAAGGACCCTCAAGTGACAGCGATGTAGCTCCCATTTTTACCAGGTCAGAATCTGCGATTGAGCACATCCTGTACCCTGCCAATGGCCCTTTCCTTTTAAAGAGCGATTCCCTAGGACCTTGGGACACAGGGACCAGCTCCACATTACCAGCAGGCACCTGTTCTCCAACCTACTTTAAGGCTGTGAGGCCATCACTATGAGGCTGCTTCTCCTGCTTTTTAAATAACCGTTTAAAATGTACAAGAATCTGGAGGCATTTCTGAAGTCTTTTTTTTCCGTCTCAGTCCTTCGAGAATAAGACAATACCAGTTCCCTCCTCATCATTTTACAATGCAGGCAATATGTTTAATGTTTTACGAGCCAAATGTTTGCTGTTCTGGTGATATACCCAAAGCTGGAACATACAGAAACAGACTTTGAAAGCGAGAGAGAACGAGGAAGACAAAAAAAATGTGGCGCACAATAAATCTTGAAGTTAGGGGGAAATGTTTAACAGATGTGTTAAGATTCCTTTAGCACTTGAGGTTTGGGTAATCCATGGAAAAACACAATGTTTTTTGCAGAGGATGTGTAAACACTAATTACACCAATGAGTATTATAATTGTGATAATAATATAATCCTAAAGAAACAAAAACAAAAATCATCCTTCAGGACAGCATCGAATGTTTTGCTTTAACGATTCTAGCGATGCAAACGGCCATAATGGCTAATTTCATCCTGAGCTACGCTTCATCTTCTGCAAGAAGATCTGCTCCCATGTTTCCCTGTATCACTTATTCCTGTAGAACGTACACATATTGTATATCTGCCATTTCATTAGGAACACTGTTATTAAAACTGAGGCACACCATGTCTCCAACAGCACATAAAACCCACACATTACGTAAGACTCCCTTGGCTTCTATTTACATTGGAATGATCTGCTTTAATTTCAATTTATGTTATATTACACAACACGTCAGCTGGGCTTTCATTGAAAAATCATTACATTTGGCCCATCTAAGGGGGCGCGCGGTAATTGCTCCAAAACTGCTCTCAAGTGGGGGTCTTTGGGAAGAGGGGCTCTCTTTGTAGGCTGCGTGTTTTCCATGTCAGTTTAATTAATCACACACGGTTCTTAATCCCTTTCACTATAACAACACGAGGAAAGATATATATGAATGTGATTGGGGGGATTGTAGCAATCAGGGCTGCGTCCACAGTTTAGAGAATGGATTTTAGAAAAACACGCTTTAGATGTAACAAGATCAATTCTAAGAAGTCATCGATATAACTGGAGGAAAATCCAATTTCCTGCTTTAGGGTTCCTTTTACTTTCTTAGACTTTATAATTTCCCCTCAAGCTACTTAAAACTCAGATAAAACTTTTTGGCACACAGTGTATCGAAGTGTAGGCTGACAGACAATTCTTCTATCTGCACTTTACATGAAGTAATGTCACGCTTATGAGCTGAACATTCATGCAATTTTGTGTGACTGCCCCATGACATCAGATGGAAAAATCATAGATGTTTTATGCGTAGTTTAATTTCCTGTTATTCAGCATGAAATGTTTCTTTTATGTTTCAAAGTTTAATGATGTGAACAAGAAGTTAAAAGTCCGTGGGTCTGAAGAGAAATTGGCAGTTCCGCGCGACAAGCCTTTGCAGTAATGACCCAAAACTGTTGTATTAGTACTTCAGCTGTGAAACACACTAAATCTGAATATACGTGTGATAAATATATCCCCCCCAGGAGCTATATTATTAGGCATACAGGACCGGTTGGAATTTTTATTGATTCCATATTTGATTGTGTAACATTGCAGCTCACATATTTGTCGTTGGATAAATCACTAAATATCTCCAAAGCACCATCAGATTCTGCAGCACCACAGATGCCAGCAAAGTTAAGAAACGCTTTGAAAGACCAAGCACGACTTTTCATCAGTTCTCAAAAGGAAAAACTTTCCTCCTTCTGTCCAACACTGACAGCCACTGAGTACACAAGCTTGAATTGCTGGCACTTGTATCTCACAAGAAAAACTCACGCGCGATCAAAAGAACATGAATCGAATTTTTAAGTCTCTTTAGCCGGATCTTTGGAACAAGGGCAAGATCAAGGTGCAGCTAACAACTGCTTCGTTTCCCCACAATTAAATATCCTCTTTACCCCTTATCAAGATCAAATTGTGCGGATAAAACTTGGAACATGTTTAATTCCTACAGATTGCTTTCTCTGTCATGTTTAAATCAGTCTGCGGTACATCTGACACAACCTTTTTCTTCAAACATTAAACACAAGCCGAAGGGCCCTCCTCCACCCACCACGTACACTCTGCTGGTACCAGACGGGCCATTACAAAGTTTGACTGTGTCTGCAGGCTTGGAGGCACTGTGGGGCTTCTTATGCATCATTTGTCTCCTGAATGCCCAAGCATGTTGACAACATAGTCTTAACCTCAGGAGCTGGTGTCAAGCTGATGCCATTAATTTATGTCCAGGAGGAAGCCGCTTTGTCACTGATAGCAGCAGCCACTGGTCGTCTGTTGATACTCAGAGACAGGGAGCTGCTGATTTGGTCAAAGCAGTTCAGCGGTTATGGACAGCGCTTTCTTATGGATTGTCGAAGCTACAGATTATTTTTATGACAGCATCATAAATCTGAATATGTAAAATAAGTTTGTCTCCGTGTACATTGGTAAATACATATTTTTTGGTAAAAAAAAAAAAAAAAGGGGGGCTCAGACAATGTGTCCCTCGTGATTTTTTGTTCACATTTACACAGGGTTTTAATGTCAGTGTGGACTGTTTTGCCAACCCTTATTCAACATGAAAATGCTTTGCTGGTAAGAGAGTGAAAAGCAGAACAGCAAGAGCCAAAGATTCATTTCATGTAGTTAGTATGCAGAGATGTAAGACGCTTTAAATTTTCAAAGGCAGATGCTTGCATTTTAGCCTGTAAGAGCAGATTGACTCGCAAATCTCCCTGCCTCTCCCCTGGCAGATGTTTAGAGAGCTTGATGTTTCATGGCTCCACTGTGCAGCAATTGACTACAGTACATAACCCTGTTTTATACCCTCCATTCACAGGCCATTTGAAAGGTAACAAAGTAAAGCCGGAATTGCGTCAGTATAAATCATTGCATGGGTGCAAGCCCTTTGAAAAAACACATTTTAAACAACAGTGAAAACATATTTTCGTAGTAGAGTATGGACTTGCCTTGATACCTCACATACATTATTATTATTATTATTATTATTATTATTATTATTATTATTATTATTATTATTATTATTATTTATTCTTATTAAGTAGTAGTAATGGTCTCTGTATGGTTATTATTTCACTTTGATCATTTAGAATTGTTAAAGTCTCCAGTTGTTTAACTGTCTATATTTGTCTTTTTTTTCAGTCACCTTTGGACCGATTGTTCCCAATGTTGTGAAAAACATGCCAAAAGAGCACATTTATTGTATGGGTCCATATTTTGGTAAAACTGAACATAACAGTTTGTAGTTAAGGAATGTTACGTGAGCATCATTAGATAGATAGATATACTTTATTGATCCCAACCCCCATCATCCCGGGACTGTTAGTTTACGGCTAGCAATTAGCAATGAACAAGCTCATTTTGGGGACTGGGGACTGCGTTAAAAATTAAAAATCATGAACATGAAGCTGACATCGGCACTAGCATCGGCCCTCTTGTCCAATTTTCGCACTGGTGTGTCTGTCATATCCTATGGTGCAGAATTTCCCTCCAGTATCAACTTCACAAACAGCACACTGTGCCCCAAATAGTCTTTTTTCTCGCCAGGGAATTCAAACCTCATCATTAAACTCTTATATTTATCCTTCACTAAGCTTCTATATTCCTTAGTCTTTCATATGTTCCCATTGGGTCCAAGCAACATCTGTTTCCTCTCTTTACCACTGTGTCCCCCCAGACAGTCAGTGAAGTAGAGTCTCCACCACCTAGAACACATCTCAAAAACACTTTTACCGTACATGCAGTGAGCCGTTAATTTCGGCACCGGCATACTTTTAAAACTTGAGCTCACTTTGTAGCTGAAGTGACTGGAAGCTCCAGGAGGACATCCAGCATCTCTGGCCCCTCTGCACCGTCTCCTATAAGCTACATCGTGGACTCCTGCTGCATGTGGACATGTCGAGCCGGCAGAGAGTTGGTTTTATTTTTCCTCCGTCTGGAAAGAAAAAAGTGAACCTGGGAATGAAGGAGAGCAAAAACACACGGTAGTAGGTCAGAGGTCCTCTAGGAGTGATGAATGAGCAAATAAATATGTGTCCAGGATCCGGGCCTCATAGAGCAGCATTCCGTTCCACATTCCTCTATTGGAGATCATGCTCGTGACAGGGTTCCTGCGATCATCGTACAAGACTTTGGCAACGTTTGCCCCCCGAACTTGGAGCAGTTCCATAAAATATAGGCGGGGGAAAATACATGTCATGCTCTGCTGTAACTCCATGCTATGTGTTTCACACTGGCTGAAAAGCTTTTGCTTTTCCAATGTTTTCCTGCTCTCTGAGTGAGTTCACTCCGTGTCCTACACAAACCAGAACTAGCTCAGCGCCTCTTTATGCTCATCTCAAGTGTCTCACGGGATCCAGGTTTGACATCAGTCCGAGTTTCAGTGTACACTTACAGTAGCTGCTGGTTATTTGCGGCCTGTTTCAGCGTGGACACAGTTTTACAGCAGCTCATCTGTCATGATATGTTTCTGCTCTGTACAACCTCTCAAATTCCACCTGTTGTCAGATCAAACCTGCAGCGGGGACAACTCTGGGAGATGGCGCCCTCTGTTGAAAACCCTGTCAGTTTTAATTTATTCACATGCATTTATATAATTATTAATAGATTTCACGGATTTAGACTTTAAGTGTAGGGCAAGTAAAACCGCTGCGATATGTTTTTAAAAATGGCCGAAGATTTATTTTTAAAAGATGTGTCCCACCACTTACCACTGTGCCTTCTTTTTCCTAAAACAAACAGCTCTACACCACATTCTCCCTGCATATTTTATAGCGCAGGCCAACATTATTAATGCAATTAAATGTGCATGAATTATCTCAAGTTGTGACTTTTATTTCATCAGGGGAAGCTCAAATTTCCATGTGTACAACATACTACAAACGTGACAATGACACTGAGCAGCCAGCGTGCAGTGAAAGCTGTAAACCTCACTGTTGGTGTAGGAGGGAAAAAAAAACTGAACTCATATCGTTAATTCTCGCTTTATGATGAGATTTTGTTTGCCAATTTCAATAATGGAAAAAAATGTCAAAAGGGGTAAACTATTGCCTTACACCATATAACTTCAAAATTAATTTCCACATGAGAGGAAGCCCCGCATGAGTTACAGCATAACAACATACTAGGTAGAAAGCCATCTTTAAAAATAAGGCCCGGGTTGGAACTGTCATGATGACAAACACCCGCTCAGGTGACCTTCAGCACATTAGCGAATCCTTATAAGCTCCAGGGAGGTTGTTCGGTAGTTAGCCTTGACCTCTGACCTCCCTGCAATGGGGGTTACGCAGAAAGGCAGCTTCTCCGCTATAGATCAGTGTGGTACTGCCACTAACAGTAAGCCACAGGAGACCTTTTCCATATGGTGTTGCGTCACTTAGGAGATTAGTTTCAAAGGTAGCATCTTTGCCAAGACGGAGAGCTGGCAGCTCCTGTCAATTACCAGCATGGAGTCCCCATACCATTAAACATGCCTGGATGGACTAAGCTTCGACTCGCGTGCCAGACACCGCACACAGACTTTAAGACCGGCTTCATCACCATCCAGCGTAAAAGTTCAGGAGGGAGTATAAGAGTGAGTTCTTTGGGAATCTGTTTAGTTCTTCTATTTCTCACCTGATGGAGAGACAAAAAGGGAGATTTGCCTCATGCCTGGTCAGCGTCCAGTCCGTCGCAACCTGGCGTTCAGTTGTTTAGCAAAGCCTGCCAGAGTCCCCGCGAGTGCTAATGTAGGTGAGGAGGTGCCTAAGGAGGACTGGGCATAAGAACATGCCAAGAGATTATCAGTTCATCTGAAGCACTTCGCGGATTCATAGAGAGGTGAGAAAAGTGGGTGGCACCGATCCATATGGAGAGAAACGGAGAGTATACAACCTGCCCACACAGGCTGGTGAGTGAGAGCTCGGACGTCAATAAAGTCTCATACGAAAATACACATTCAGTGGGAGGCACACGGTGTCAAATTCTGATCATTTGACAGTTTGGCATGAATTGAATATAGAAATGTAGCAGTCATTTCCTTTGTATGTTGGGCCAAAAAGAAGAAGAAGAAGAAGAAGAAGAAGAAAGAATGCACTGGCTGCACCTTCACAATAGCCACGTCCGTGAAGCTGCAAAAAAAAAGTGACTTCTGCACTAAAGTTCAAATAAAGCAGTGAGAGCTCTGAGCAGTTAACTTACCAGAGGAAAAGCGAGAAGCTGAGGAGGATATCCATAACACGGGTCTCTGTGTTGAAATAAAACTTGGAACATATTTTTTATGCATCCAGCTGAGGTTATACCTCCCAGGAGAAATGTAAATGTAAACGTTCTTTAAAAAGTGTGGCTGATAATGTTCTACCCTCCATAGGAAGAGTTTATTTAGTTCTATAAAATGCCACCTGATATTTAATTTCCATTTTCTTGAAAAAAAAAAAAGAAAAACACTGCTCTCATCAGATGAGTACATTTTTTACTGAGCCAAGGAGATTTTGTTTCATACTAATTAATCATATCCCTGATTACTTTTCATTATGTGCAGTCTTATATTAGGTAGGGATTTGCCTGTTAAGTCACTGTTATTATAATATTTTGAATTCAACTTTCATGCTTAGTGTTTCATCTTTCTATCCACTTAAAAACAAAAAAGTACAGCATTTGAGGTCAACGTGATGCAACTTAACGACAGTACTCACCTGAAATGGTGCATAGTGTCAGTGTTGATGTCACTTTTTTTTTTTTTTTTCCCACTCACAGCGTTCCTCCTCAAATGAATTCTCACAGCACTTTGCAAACTCCCGCAATGTCAAATTCAGAACTTTACAGATGAAGATGCTGTCTAAGATTGTCGATAGATATCATCATTTAAACATGGTGCACGAGGAAAGTGCAGAGTCAAACATTTCCACATCAGCAGATTAGTCTGATAACGTCAGAGGGGCAAAAAGAAAGTTTTTTTTTTTTCTTTTTTCTGTGTTGAGAGAGCCGAGCGTCCTGAACGAGCAGGAAAGCAAACTGGAAGGACATGAAAGAACGTGCAAATCCTTTGACTTTCAAATAAATGAGATATATTGAATATGTAGTCCTGTTTTATTTAAGACAGAGCCAGTGCTATGCTAAAGAGCTCCCTTGCTATCCAGTAAAGCCCTGGCCACAAATATGATTTGCTTAAAAACTCCTTTTTCTCTACCCATTCTCTTCAAAAAAAATATAATCCTGAATACTTAAATATGCTATCAATTTGTTGCGGGTTAGTTTCAGTGTGTGTTTTTGGCAGGGGCTCTTGTGGGTGGCAGACAGACAAGTTAGAGGAAAAAAAGGGGGGGAAAAAACTGAGTATTTTGGTCTTGGACAGCAGAGCAGTAGTTAGGAAGCAGCTTCAAGAAGCCGACTCTCCCTCAAGTAATGAACTGGGCCTCTTTTTTCTTTTTTTCTTTTGCTGGGGAGCTTTTGCTGCCAATTTGGTGGTGCCTGTGGGAGGCAGTTTTTTTTCTCCCTCTTCTATTTTTCTTCTCTCCATCTCAAAGTAAAATCACCTGGGATGTAATTAATTAATTAGAATCAGTGCACCGAGCTGGGGGGCTGGGGTGCTGGGCACATGTGTTTTCGTGGTGCGCTGTGGTCGATGTGTTCCGGGTGATTGGGATTAATAACAGGGGGCCAATTTGAACTGGGAATCAGTGTGCTTAATAGACATCGGGACGGGGGGGCGAGTGGAGGAGAAGGGAGGGGGGGTTCAGGGGTGCACAGACCCCCCAGCCACTGGAACAAAGGGACCTTTGTAAGGGGGGCACATTACTGTATGCACTTTACTTTAGGATATCAGATCCCAGACGTGGCCACAGTAATCATACAACTTAATCTATGGCACCAGTTTCTGATTTGAATGAGTAAATATGCTATTATTAGCACTCAGATCATTCACTGCTTGGGTAGCCCTCTATTTTATTGTGAAACTTGAATATTTTTATATATTTGTAAAAAAAAAAAAAAGAAAGGAAACAAAAGAAAATACCTGAATACTGAGTACTTCACCCCTGTTGTGTGTTAACTCACCATGCAAAAACCGAAGTGAGAAGAGGTGGAGACTGCTCTGGGCTACAGCACGTTATCAAAATGCTAATACACACTCTGCTGCAACGTGACCTACAAGTTTGGATCGTCGGAGTCTTTTCAGAAGAGGAGGTTCCCCTCAGGAAGTGAGGGGACGAACACCGACCATCTGGTTGAGGACCGCTCAATCAATTGCTCTGAAATCCTGAAATTGCTACTCTTGGCCATGCAATCAGAGCTGTGGTCGGCGGGTTGACGGTACAACGATGTAATAATCTCTCGCTAACATCGGGCTCTGGCGCTGTCACTGGTGTGGATGCAGAGAGAGGGAAACACAGTGTTTCACACTTGGGCCAAATGGAGAGATTTTCTTTCCCCCTGGATCCAAGGACATTCATCTTTAGAGGCTGGGACAAGTTTATGAAAGCTCCTGCTACTCTGGTGTGGTCCAAAGAGGAGTCTGCACATACAGTACGAATGCTGTATATTTTGCCTCTCGGCCTGTAGCTTTATGAAAACATAGCATGACAAAAAAGGAATGCAAACACTGAGAGCACAGCACATAATACACACTGAGCGTTCTTTTAAGAAATGCAAATCCATATAAAATTCCCCGCGCTCACAAAAGCAGTATGTTTTGCAGATGTTATGTAGGTGGTGTACAGAGTCGCCTGGGATACATGTTAAGAGAGCTGATCTACAGAAAGGATTCCCTCGTGTACAACCTAACCTGCATTTTTATGTCTCTATAACAACTGAAAAAAATGAGGCTGGATTTTGACTCGAGATTTGGGGGCGAACGGGAAAGATTTATTCATGAAAGCACAACATGCTTAAAGCACTCATTTGTTAAAATCTACACAAGCACAATTTCAAAATGAATGTTGAACTTTCCTTTATCTGACTTTATTTGTGAAAATGGCCAGTCGTGCTGAATTTGCCACAGGCAAAAGAGGAAATTGCACATTTATTCTATACTAGAGAAAGAAAACAATCCCATGGCAAAAAGGAAAAAGAATAACACAGTAACAGGAGTGGTAGAGGTCACCACTTTATGATGGCATAGCCCAAATTAGTCGCACAGGCACAGTGACAACTTATATATAAGCTTAATGGAAATGAAAACACTAAACCAAAGGAAAAGGTACTTGTAACTTCCTTCCACCTGGCATTTCGTAATGAAGGCAGGACACGATGCAGCCGTCGCCTGGACCCAGAGCCTCGAATACTTCATAAAATATAGGAGCCTTAGGCTCTCCTGTGGTAAAACCTAACCCAGTTAAGATGAATGACAGGGAATCTACACAGCAGTGACTCTGTCCAGTGATGACTACATATCCTGATTCAGATAAAATGTCGCATTCAATTTCCATAAATTTAACAAACAAGAGATTCAGGCTCTTAGTGCTGATTAAATCCTCCAAAGCAAACAGTTCCATGTTTCCACTGCAATACAAATTCAGCAGGATTGCACAGCATAAATGGATCGCCTTAAGTAGACTCACAACATCATGATGACATAACCACTTGAGAGATGATTTCACCCCAAAAAACATGATTTCAGATTATCCTTCTGTTCTCTTTCCTTTTGAAATGGTCAGCAAAAATGTGCTACCTGCAATCTTTCTCTTCCTATTTCAGAGGTGTGCTATCATAACCAGGGCCATGTACTTTGGGTAAAAGGCACACGACCTTACAGCTAAAACAGAAACGCATATTACCGCCTCACCCTCCTGCTTGCATTCAGCTCCCACACATTACCCTCGCTGCCTTAGTAGGAAAGTGAATTTGAAGGGCTCTTCATCTATACTCTGTGTTGGTACGCCTGTACGAGGGTCGTGCATGATTCAATGTGGATGGCACAGTGTGGCTGACATTACCAAGATTTTAATGTGGTGTGCGTGAGATTGCTTTAAGGTTGTAAAAGAGATCAAAGCCCAGAAGAGGATATGAACCTGGGCTGCTGTGCACTGTTACCAGTCGAGTGTGGGATGCATAGAGACCAGGATAATGGATCCCCTACTGACTGCCCCATGATGAAAGCCTCATAAAAAGTTTCATGAAAGTTGAAGTTGAAATGATAACAATATAGAGAAGTTTACTATTTTTGATACTATCATTTCATCAGACTTATTACAGAAAATCCTGTTTAGGCTTTACTTTCCTGAACAATCAATCAATCAATCAATCAATCAACCAATGAGTCTTTGTTTGTCATTCACAAAAAAGTCATTGAGCAGGGCTAAACCATACCATTCTCTAACATGTCATATCATGTTCACATTACATGAATATGAGCTGATTTTTATGTCAGGAGAAGAAGTGGATGGCGGTTGCGTTTCAGTTAGGCAATAAGGCCGCCAAGTTAAACATCACCGTTGGAGATGACGTTTCAACACCTGTAAGCATGAAACCCCCCTTTTTCCACTGTAAATTGTACCTAAAGAAAGTTGCAACATAAATAAATGTTGAGTTTCCCATATACGCAGCGCTTTAAGTGGGCTGGTGATCAGTATGCAGTACTGACTACCAGTCTAACTCCTATGTTACTTATACTTTTTTTCTTGCCTACCAACAGTTCTTACAAGCTGCCGGTACTTTTTTCTGCCCTATGCACATGCGAGGTGCCCAAATCGAAGGTGCCATTTGAAAAAAAAAACTTTTTTTGAGTCTCATTTCCAACTTGCTTTGGGTGGGTCGGAAGCCATTCCAAAGTGTCGTTTTTTGATGAATTGGGAGAGTTCAAGACTAAAAAGTAAACTTTTCTTACAAATATGATCTTTAACCATTTGGGTTGTTTCGTCAGGAGCTCTGAGGGTGAGTCACAATCTGCAGTGATCGTTTCTGCATGTGTTCGATTTAGTCTGCGTGCCGTGAGGAACCAGGCAAGACAACTCTATTCTAAATAATGTCACTTCTCTTTGTCCTGTTTATCCAGGAACACAAATAGGGCTACAGGTAATCTATTTTTGTTTTTTTATGGAGCTCAGCTACATGTGTGATTTGTATGGGGGAATACACACTGTTATTTCTTTTTCAACTTCAAGCACAGGTCCAACTGTTTTGACCTGACATGATGAAGACCTCTATTTTTTAATGTAATCAGAGTCACAGCAGTTCATAAACTGAGTGCAAACTCTGAAACAAAGGATTAAAGGATGATGGTAAGGTGACAATTAGGTCATAGTTGGGGTATGGTTTGGTAGTAATCAAACACAAGGTTTCTACCAATTGCATTCATCAGTGTCAAATACAATATATTCACTACCCTGACCATAATAGCCTCCAACATCAACATTTCAACATCAAACTCATGCTTGTTTACACCTTCATGCAGTCAGTGTGGCTTCGCAGCCATTTTCTCACCGTTCTTTTCATATGTAGTAGTTGTTCACCTCAACTTGCTCCTCATGAAAATTAATGGCCCCAAAGTGACACCGAATAAGGTGTGGCACATCACACGCAATTACACGCTACTGTAAGATCCATGGCACTAATTACATGATTATAAGATAAGGATGAATTCAAGGCAATTCTGCTATAAATACTCACATAAGTCACATCAAATTGCCGTGTGGTGGTTTACTTTCTAGATGCAGTATATTTCAAGGCATAAGGACTGCGGCTCTGCAGTGTTATTGTTTCCGTGCAATGGAATCTCAAAGGAGGTGTTTTATTTGTAGAAGCTGCACCACTTGACAGACACAACTGTGAAGAGGAGCAGATTAACCTTCCCAGACCCCACAATTCAGCGGGCTTTGTCTGTCTGTCGCCTCGTCTTCTCACTTCCCTTTCCTCCATCCCTCTCCCTTGCTTTGAATTCCACTGTTTCATTTCCGTCTCTCATTTTGTCTTTCATTTCCACTCCTGCTCTCATTCCAACACACTCTACTTCCCTCTCATCCTGTGCGTCCTCTCGTCGACTCCTCGGGTCTCACGCTGTCATAGCTCACCACAAATGAGCAGTCTGGATGTGCACACAGCCAACGAGTGAAGAACCCACATGGGAACCCCTTCACACCGTACCACAACACAGTGCTAATTAGCCTAGAAAGTAGCAGCTTCAGTTGAGAGACTGCGTGGCTCGCCTGCACAATCCCCTGTCCGACTGTGTTTGTCTGGATGAGTGCAGGTTAATTACATCCAGTTCACCTGTTGCTCTCTTGCCTCTTTTTGTTTTTATTTTTCCAAAGAAGTTCTGTTTTTGTCTGCTTTTTTTTTTTTTTTTACACTACTGATGTGTTTCAGCTGCAATATTCCTCTGCGTGACATTCAGAGACTACATGACTCACATACGTCAAAGAAATAGAAGTCATTTTTGCTGAGAACTCAGATAGCTGGTCAAAGTACTGCCCCTCTTATTTTTTTGTTTCGACTGACAATGTTGGAACTCATACTTGGCTGGTCCAATATCTGTTTAGACTGGCACTAACACAACTAAATTCTTTTCAACCACGTGGAGGTTGGATGTTGTTTTTCAGTATTAAGAAATTATTTGAGACATGTTGCTTATATTGCAAGCCTCGTGTCTTCAGGCAGGGAGTTCCAAAACTGACTCCAGAAGCCCAGTCAGAGCCCTTGACTGATGTGGCTCATGAGAGAGCATTAGTTCAGAAACAACCAAAACCATGAAAATCATGTTTCAAACACATTGAGTAAAATCAAGTCTTGTCTCTTTGAATATGTACATGTTGAGCAGCTGCCATTTGCAATAGCTGAAACTTCAACATTGATTCTTGGCTTAGTACAGCAAATTTGAATAATCAAGGCATGCCAATTTAAAAGCATGTGTGACCTGTGGGAGATCAGCAAGAGAGAGGGAAGGTGAGCTTGACTGAATGATGGAGGTAACTTGTTTATCAAATGGAAAGCTATTGAAGACTTCATTCAGATTGCTAGCTGTCTGACTGGATTGTTTTCGAAGAGACAAGATATCAGCCAATGCAGGTTTCTTTTTTTATGGGTTTTAACAGAAGACAGATCTGCATTCATCCACATAACAATGATAAGAACGAGAACAAGAATAAAAGGGGGACAAGGATGCAGCCTTGGGGAACACAACAGGTCAGATGGCCAACAAAAGACAAACCACCAACAAATGCTGAGAATGCTGTGTTTGACAAGTTTGACTTAAGGCAGATTCCCTTTATCAAAATCTGAACCAAGTGGTCACAGAAAAAAATCATCATTCAAATTAACTATCATTATTCATAAGAAAAATCAATGGTGAGGACATGAGTTCTCGTTAATTTCATGTTGAGTCTTTGAATTGAGAAGCTCACAGTTGGGTTCCTTGAGAGCTGGCTGGACTAACGCATGTGGCGATGTGAACTACTGCCGGCAGAGGGCTATTCTTAATATATAAAGTAGCGAGGCCAACACTTTTAGAAGCCTCCTTAGGAAATTTACTTGGCGAAATATTTGAAGGACTTGATGAAGACATTAAAGCAGTAATCATGCCCTTTAAAGTGCAAAGTGAAACAGCCTCGAACTCATACGTGGGAAGGGAGGGCTGAGGAGTGTAAGTAATGGTCAACGGTTACATGACAGATGTGGAGTTTAACATTGTTTATTTTATTGGTGAAAAAGAATGAAAGCTGCTCACAAATGACGGGGGGGCGACTTCGATTTGCTGGCTGGGTGGTGGTTAATCACATAATTGATGGTTTCAAAGAGGACCCCGGGGTTGTGTTTCTGCAAATTATTGCTGGAGAAATGGGAGGACTTGGACTCCTCCACAGCTTTTTTTTTGATAAGTGAACATCAGTTCTCTGGTTATCTTAGAGCTCGTGTGCAATGTGTCCTTTTTTTTCCATTTCCTCTCTGCTTGTCGACATTTTCATTTATTTCTCTCATGTTGTCATTTAGCCAGGGTGTCTGTTGACATGGCTGATTATAGTAGCTGCTATAGAATCCAACAGTGCCTTTTCTATGATATAAAAAATGTATATCATTTTGAAATTCCCCTCTACAGATAGTTGGTGTTTGAGTGCTCCTGTGTAAATGTCACGGTCCAGTAATTTCAGTTTCAGTTTATATCCTATGTGTGTTTAGGATTTTTGTTGCTCTGTTCCTGGTGTTTTGCAAATCATAACCCTCACCTGTGTTTCTCCGCCTTACTCCACCTACAGCTTATCCCCTCCTTAGTTCAGTTTGTGTTTAAGTCCAGTCTTTAGTTCAGTCTTTGTCAAGACACCTTTGCCCGTCTTCCTGTTCCCTCTGTTCTGTTGCGTTTGCCTGTTCCTCATATTGCCATTGACCCTGAATTAACAATGGTGTGAGAGCTAAGCCCAGAGTGGGTATCTGGGATGCAAAGGAGAAATAAAAGCAGACATTACTGGAGCTGGAGGTGGAGGCAGGACCTTGAAAGTAATGGCTTTGTGGTCAGACGCACACAAACCAGCCTCTTGGAGTTCGACAAGAATAAAACCCAAGTAAAGAACAATGTTGAGACTGCAACACTGTAAGTAACTGCACGAATTTACAATGTGGGCTTGTTGAAAAGTGGGAAAAAAAACACATATTTTATGTAAGTTTGTAGCTTTTATGGTGCTATTACATGCTTCAGTCAAGAACAAACCCATCTCCTTGTAACGCCAGCTCTCAAACATCAGTAGACCACTGCCGTGGGAAACACCAACCCACAGGCCTGAAGCTGAGATGCAAATAATTCCGTAAACAGTTTAATACTCTTTTGAAAAAAATGCACAATAGCCACAGACAACTGTGTATTTTCTTTTATTTCCTTTACACAAAAGTTTGAGGAATTCGGAATTTCTATCCACTTCAAACTCTTTTCATATCCGGCATTGTCAAGCCTGCATAATATTCTTTGAGCCAGAGCACACATCCCTGCATACAGAGGGCTATCCTTCCTTCCTCACCTGTGTCTTTATGCACATTTTTATGCCGCCGTTTCAATTCTCAGCCTATTGTACATGACAGGTGACAATAGCAGCGTTGGACTAATATGACATTCAAGGGAAACACAGTGATTTGTTCCTCTCTCCGCAAAGCATTTGGATGATGCTTTTAACTATCAACTGTTCCTTGGTTTGTGCTTGTTGGATTTTCTCGCTATCTAGCAGAGTCAATATGTAGCCTTATGAAGAATTTATGCACACAAAACAAATTCCATCGCTGCAGCGGCTGTGAAGCAGTCAGAGGCGCACAAAGGGAGAGGAGAAAAAAAAAAAGTGTGACTACACTGTGACAATGGTTGGCAAACACTGAATAGATGATAAAATTGTTCATTCCCAATTCAAGTTAATATGGCAGAGTGTCTGTTAATTATCTATGCATGCAGTCAGGCCACATGGGAGGACCGCTATTGAGTTGAAAGCTTTTTAAATGAGGCATTTAGGATACGCCATAAAGAAGCTATTAACTGATTTGTTCTCTATAATACGGTTTAACATCGTCCCCAGGAAAACTTGCAGACTTACGACTCTGAAGGTAGAGCGTATTAAAAGCCACAAAGGTTGGTCTCCCCGCGGCTTGAATGGAAGCGGCTTTGACGGACAGAATTTCTTGTCAACCTTTTCAAAGCTCTTTTTAAAAATGTCATCTGCAATTAAGGCAATCTTTGGCGCACATACCAAAGACAAGTGGTTTCTCCAAGGATGTGACGGATTGCAGCTTTGACAGAATGCACAAGCCTTCAGTCTGAGGGCACGGAAACACAAAAACTCCACCGTCTTTTCAAAGTGAAATTCTAATACTATAATTATATGCCACGTTAATGCAGCCCGGCAATCTGGGAGCAGAAACTAACATAGTTCAAAACAACATGCAGTCAAAGCACACACACTCACTCCTCGTCTGCAACCCGCCCTTTGTTCCGTATTTGCTCTGCGAAGATTCAGTGGAATTCTTTTGGATCCGACAAGATTTTAAGTGCTTAAGGAATAAAAACCTAGCGAGAGGGGAGAGATGAGCGTTGAAAAAACACAAAAAGAGCCTTTTGTTTCATTGAACACAAATGAACACTTTTAGATGGAGCTTCTGCCATCATACATTCCGTGAGAATTATGCAAGGTCAGCGCATTCAAGGTCACTTTTCATTCAGGACCGCTGGAGTTGTAAAACTCAATATTGCACAGTGTTATAAGAGACGACCTCTTGACATGCCTGAAATTTACCAGAAAATGGTATTAAAATGAAATGTGGAGAGTTATGGGTCTCCCACCAACGCGGCTCAACAAGGCATCTTTATCATATTTTTTTATTTTATTTTTTGAGTAGCCGGCCCCTATATTAAGAAGTTATGACTGTATGGAATTAAGGGGAGGGGGGAGGAGTGGGCTAACACTCTGGCAGTGCTTGCTGTGAGAAAGGCCAGATCACCTGCCTGGCCGTGTATGCATGTTTTTGTGCATGTGTGCTCAAAGACATGCATGAAAGAAAGAAAAATCTTTTGTCCATGCGATCCTTCACATCGCCTGCTGTGTGTGTATCTGTGTGTGTTTTTTACCAGCATATCAGTAATAGATACCATTAAACAGCGAAAGGCTGGAGGTCCAGTTTTATGGAACAACGTGCCTTCAGCTGTCTGACCACCAGCGCAGCTGCTTAGATGTAGGGTACGCCGAACAAGCGACACACTGAAGACAAAATATTTTTTACGCGTGCATGTGTTTTGCTGTGTATGCCTCATATTAATGGCCTGTGCACTCAGGTTCATGCACGCGCGTATGTGAAATGTCCTGCTATATCATTTCAGGTGGTAGCTTTAGCAGAGCTGGCGGTGGGGCTGGCAAAGGTTAAACCTAGCTTGTTTGAACCAGGATTAACCCAGCGGCTCTCATGTGGACCCTGTGTGTGAGGGCGTCTCACATTTTGGCCCTCTCCTCACGTTCGCTCCGCGGAGCGGCTGAGGGCCAGCTGAAACCTGAGAGGACCTTCTTGCTCCTCCGAATGTGCTCGGCTCAAACCGCTCTTTGGTGAAACATCCATCCAGACATGAGCTGATTTGAGTTTCTAGTGGGTGAAGCTTTTCAGCTGCTTCTAGCAAGAATTTTAACAAAGGGCATGTAAAAGTCTGCAGGAGCTTGTTTTGGAAGCCGCCACTGCTCTCCCGCCAGAACTCAACCTGAGGCCACAGCAGGTCTGTGAATGGCATCAGGCTAACAAGAAGCCTCACCAGGTTTTCTGATTCCTCCCATAAGGACGTTTCGCTGCCAAGCAGGCTGATGGACGAGGCTTGTGTCACGTCTGCAAGGTGTGCTTGGGCAGCGTTATGGTATACTTCTTTCGGGTCACAGTGTGCATGTGGAATATTTCCATTCACGGCTTCAGAGTGTGTCTAGTCTAGCAGGTGTTGTTTGAGACAGCCAGGGAATAATCCCGGCTATGACAGGCTCTGAATTATAGAGACTGGCAGCAGACTGCGCTGGGAGAAATGGGATACGGTGCTCTAGAATACAAAGATTGACTGTGGTAGCAATTTGACGTGAGTGCAGATTAGTCTATTAGCTCTCTAATAGTTCCTAAAAGACCACAGTGGGTAGAATTAGGACAAGTGTGTCAACATAAGTTCACGATTTATGGGTAAATCTGGAAATGAGGTTAGAATTGTTTAAAAAAAAAAAAAAAAAAAAGTTATTATCATCGTGTAGGTTTTACCATATCAAGACTTTGTACAGCATCAGCCATAAAGTAGATTGGCTCGAAAAAAAGAACAAAAAAAGAAACACCCTGTTAAGACTTTATTGCCTTTTAGACGTAATTGTATTAGCTGTAATATGTTTGGGTGGATGGCAATATACAGTAAGCTATACAGATGTGAAGTGCTGCAGGGAAAGCCTGCGCAGCGTCCCCGAAAAACTGCAGTTTTTCTCCGCATGACAGATAAACATGCTAATCTCTGTTTGTTCCCTTGTCTTTTCTCATTTCCTCTCGGGTTTGCCTGATACCATAATTTTCCATGTGGTGTTGACACAGAGGAATCCTGCTTTGCCCACATCCAAACAATACTGTATTATTTTCTAAAAAGGACTGTTAACAACTTTTCGTGCTCTCTGCTGTTTCTGTTTATGTCATTGTTTTTCCTCCACACTGATCATAATTGCTGTCTGTTTCCTTGGTTTCTCTCTCTCTCTCTCTCTCTCTCTCTCTCTCTCTCTCTCTCACTCTCTCTCTCTCTCTCTGCTGCTTCAGTTTCTTGTTTCCTCTCTACTGCTGCTTGATGTGGCTGGAAAAAAGGCGGTTTAGGCAGCAGCCCGGTTGAGACGGAGTAGAAAACACAAAATAGAAAGGGAAATAAATGAGAGCGAAGTGACCCTGAAAGGAAATAGCGTGTGTACTGTGCCTATGCATGTTAATGTGCCTACCTGTGCTATGTTTATGTGCGTGGAATGAGAAATGTTGAGAAAAATGTCCTCAAAAGCCCACATATGTTTGACAGTGCTATAGGGAGAGAGATGTCAATGAGACGTTCACTATGGATTAGTGACACAGCTCAAGGAAACGTCCTCTTGATCCTTCCCGTCAAGTGAGATTGGAAAAGAAACACAGCAAACGAGCTGTGCAGGGCCACGAATGCCTCTTCTTTCGTCTGTCTTTAGAGCACATGCTTCTACTGTAGCTTTATGGGGATAAAACTGGATACATTTTGAGTTTTATGGCAACATTTTGTGAGGTGTTTTCACCATTGCATTGCGTTCTGTGTTTCCTCGCCCACTTTGTCAGGCTAGCCTGTAAGCACATCACAGACGTGAGGCCAGAATATAACGTTAATACATTTTATGCTTGTGCGTGTCATATGCACCGTATTAACATTTCTTCAAAACGTGTCATATCATGTTCACATTACATGTTTGAGCTGACTTCGAGAAGAAGAAGGGAATGGTGGCGCCGTAACAGCTGGGCAAGACGGCTGCCAGGCCAGTGACCTCTGTTCAAAACGGTGTTGCAACAAATTTTAAGCGTGGAAACCACTTTCCCAAAATGTGTTTTTGTGGCAGAAAACCCAATAAACTAAACATGATCTTTCCCAATATATATATATATATACATATATATATATATAGTGAGAGAGAGAGAGAGATAATAGTATGTCCCCCTATATCAACAGTAATGCTGCCGTTTACACTATATTACCTATGAGACAAATATGGGTATGTGGAGATATAGGTTTAATATATACTATACATGGAATACCTATAAGAAAATGTATACGTACGTAAGTACATATACTAAAAGAATCTATATTCTTGTAAAGGAGCATGTAAGGGGCGGGGCGGTGGAGTTTCCCATCATGCTCTGAGAAGATGTCTTTAAGCCATTAGCTGGAGTGAACTGTGTTTAAGTGGGTTGTAATTAGTGTTGACGTTCTTCACAGATGTTTTCTAATAGATTACAGCTACTGTTGAGGTCAAACACATTTCAACCCATGGTTGGGTCATCCACATGGTTAGCAATATCCTGCTTGTGGATCAAAACATATTTTTTCTTAGGAGATCATTTTCTTCTGGCTAATATTGTGATTCAAGAATCCTAAGCTTGTAACATTGTAATTTCATCGTGTACATGTACACATTAATATGTTCATACATGTATAGGTTATCTGTTACATAATTAAGCTGAATTCTTTCTGGCTACGTATATGTTATATGTACAAACATTTATATATGTAATTAAAACATATATAAACATTTCAATAGGCTACATATATGTCAGTATATAATATTGTTCCAATTTGTAATAGGTTTCACTTGTCGGTAACAAAACATTAAAACTGATCCTTAAGAAATGTGAGGTGGCAACATAAAGATGCATTATATTCATTCTGGGTTGCAGAGCATTCACAATTAGTAAAATCAATGTGATGGAATACAATGTTTTCAGATTTTCCTAAAGTACTGATTGTACCTTCGACTTCACACATCCCATTTTCACGCAACAGTGCCTGATTATGACACTGACCACGTATTTAACCAAAGCCAGTCAGAAATCAGAAATCCCTCCATGGGCTATAAAATCAGTCAGTCCCTGAATCATCCCCACCGTGTTGCCCTAGCTGGACTTGTCGTCATATTGTAGCAACTCTGATTGATATTCTCACGGAAGAGCTGCCAGACAGCTCGGCTGCATTCTACAGAAGCTCACTGGTATAATGTGCATAATTCACCGTGCTCGTTCTAAGCCATCCACTGCACTTCAGGATGATTAGGCATGAAAATATGGCGCGCACATTCTCCAGAGTGTTGGACGTTCTGCGCCCCACAGATTCTCATGTCGGTGTCCATGAATTTTTTTCCAGGGCCTTTTCCCATGCAGGGTTGCTATATGGTTTGGGGACCCCCCCCCCCACTCAAGGGGAGACAAATAGACACAGCTGGGATGTGAGAGATGCTCTATGTGAGAGTGAAATGAGCCTGGAAACATAACAGACATGCATACATAATGTCGTGGTACTGTAATACAGTCAAGACAAGCAAACAGTGTGTAGAAGTCTGGTGTGATTAGACTCAAAACATTGTGCATAACACTATTTGAGAGCAGTCAGGGGTGAAATAACTCAAAGTAAAAGCGTCACATCTGTTACAATAAATGTACTCAAATTGTTTACATGAAAGGCAGCGAGCGAGCGAGAGATCCCTCACACCTGCTGCATAATGCTATCATACAGCTCTCATAAACACTAACTCGATGTATATGTGATTATGGCCTCGCAGTCGGAGCGCTGTAGCTGAGATGAGAAGGAGCCACAGGGATGAGGTACAAGGATTTGTACTATATTATCTGTCAACTCGCGCCACATTATTGGCAAGGCTGCGCGGCAAGCATGCCAACACTGAGTTGCACTGCCAGGGAGCCTTTATTAGCTTCTTTGAATTGACTTGAATCAATACTACAGCGTCCAAAGGACAGAAAATGGGCCGGGCTAAAGCAGACGGTATCTCACCCAACAATTCAAACTTACACTGACAGACTACACCCCCCTGCTCAGGTATGTTTTATTGAAACCAGAGGGAGCTGGTTAGTGTGGTCAGTCACAGGTGCAGGGAAATGGCAGCATGGTGCCGGGCCGTGATGACTGTCAAAAGGCGGATTTAAGGCCCGGGCAGCATGAGCCGTCGAGTCAGGCAGGAAATGTACATTTCTTCAGATGAAGGATGGGCAGGAGTGCAGCGCGCTGGTGATGGCTACAGGAGCAGCCCCTAGTCAACCCTGCATCTCCAGCCGGTCACACTTACTGGACCGTGGCTCTCTCACCCAATCCCTCAGAGTCCCAGAGGAGCCAGCTGACAGCTCCTCCACCGGGCCTCGCTGCTATCGCGCACCAGCAACAGGTGCCCACAGGCTCTCACTCTGAGTGTGGTTGTTACGCATCACTCAAGGAACTTCAGCCTCGGCGTGTTCCTCCATCCTCTTCAAGAAACATGCATGTTTTGAAGGCGCTGACAAGAAACTGTGTCACCGACAAGGATGTGTTTGGACCCTTAACGTGTCACAGAGCACATTCAGCGTGACATGATGATGTTGGACAACAAATGCCCCCCCCCAAAAAAACAATGTTCTTTTGACTGTAAATGGTACTATTACACAAATTGTCTAACCTGGTTCAGGGCCGAACATAAAAAACAGCCTCGCTCTGTGGCGATTCAATAAAGCATAAACGCCTGCACTTTGATCTCAGAGTGCTTCCCTTGTTATCATTCCTGCATGTGGATGTGTGTCCTGTCTGATCTGGCTGATCCTCCATGAGTAACACCACACATAAAGATGAAAAAGGCACAGTTACGATCACCACATGTTGCACGACAACCCCCTATTCTGAAAAACCTTTTTCTGTCTCAGATAACCCTCAAAACTTGGGTTGGATCTGGACAGATTAAGTGCAAATGGGGAAAACTTTTCCATTATGGAAGGTCAGAGTTGAATGGAGATGGGAAGATATATATATATATTTTTTTTATATGGCTGACATACTACTTATTGCAGCATTGCCTGGGAAAAGTAAACACGGGACTCCACCAGTTTGGCAGATTTGCTGCAAGAAAAGGTAAAGGAATAGTTAATCTTCTTGCTGATGGTCTCGTTTGCATGTGTAGGTCATACAGACGTCTTAAACTGAGACTGTTTCATAGCCAGTTGAAAACACCTTGAAGTGACTTTAAAAATATTCTATAACCAGTTTTGTTAGTGTGGCATAATTATTGACGAGACTTTTCAATTGTTCTTGAACAATTGTTCGTGTTTTTGCTCGATTATCTTTTAGAGGTGACACAGCACTGTCATTTCAAGGTCCTGTATGGTGGGATTAAAGGGACCAACTACCCGTTTAAGGCTTTTCAGAGCAGCCTGGAGGGAGCCTACCATCAGTGTCAGATAATAACAAAAAGATAATATGATATTAAAATAACATAATAATGTATAAAATAACTGAACATTAACGCGGCAAATTCCCCAAAAACTCCATACTGTGCTGAAGCTGGGAACAATTTACGCTCCTACATTGATTGTAGAAGTAGTACGACAGAGTTCGGCATATAGAGATGGTCAACCAAACAAAATCAAGTGCAGATTCTCATCAAAAACTTACTCAAATACTCACATGATTTAGGATTTGATGGGACACTGATACTAAGCACAGACTTAGACGACTGCGACTGCAGTACAGACGCTCACTCTCACCGACCAGAAGTCAAATGATGAATAGATCAGATGCAGCTCACATGCCAGTCACGCTCGCCTGGAAACCTGACATAGCTTTAAAAAAAAAAAAAAAAACCAACAGCTCCTTGATTGAGCTACCAGTCGTGTAGCTAACAACATGTGCTGTGCAGTTACTGTGGGAAGGTGCCTCTGTGGCTGCACACTCTGACTGTTGTTGATGTGTGTGCGTGTGTGTGTGCGCGTGCGCGCGTCCAAGTCTAGCTAAGCTGCGGCCGCGGCCCACACACGCTGCCGACTTTGTAAACGCCTGTGTCAGGATCAAAAGGCTGGCTATCCGCAGACATACTTGATTAGTGAAGGGCAGCTCAAAATGGCAGCTCGGCTGAAGACTGCCGGACAGATGGACTTTCTTTTTCTGTCTTAATGCTGTAAATACTGCGGGGGTTCAGTGTTGTTTGACTTGGCTTTGTGTCAGCAGTTGTGCAAAACGGGCTGAGGAAGTGGGTTAGGTCATGAGCAGGTTTTTTCCATTTTGCAAGTCCCTTATTTCTTTTATCAGCAGCATCAGTATTATGTGGCGCATTTGATTATTAGAGTTTTAATTTTCATTATCTTCCCAGGGTGGCAATTTTCTTTCAATCTTGTCCTATTTTTTAATCACTTCTTCTCCGCCCCCACACTCAGAGCGACTGGACACACTTTCTTTTGTTATCCTAAGTCCTTGGTTTTGTTTCTTAATGCTTCATTTGAAAACCAATTAGCTTCTCTCTTGGATTCAATTACCAAAGTGAAAGGCTAGTGCTATCTTGCCTCCGCAATAATAACACAATAATCGTATTCACACGCAGCCCCACCCTCAACCCGCCTTTGGCACACTGCTCTTTCAACCGGTGTCTGATCCCCCCCCCGCCACCCCCCTTCGGCCTTGGCTGCATGCTATGCGAGCTGATTCAAAGTTGGAGCGATCGTATCACTCGCTGATAAACAAAACGCAACTGTTGGCTCGGCTCGTCTTTCAGAATCAATGAGGTCGGGGGAACATTTGAAATGGATTTCTCCTCGAGGACACGGTGAGCGCCTTGAAAATGCTCTCCATATTTCCACCGCCGCTGGCACAGTTTGACAGGGGTGTCTGGGTGTGTGCCTGTGTGGCCCGGGAGAGTGTGTGCAGAAATTAGCGTACATGTGTGACAGGGAAAAAGGGTCTGAGTTTGCGGTCGCGTGATTATGTGCGAGTGTCTGCTGCGCGTGCGTGCGCGTCAGCAGCCGGTCATAATCTGGAAAGCATCACCGCTCACCACCACCGTTGACGACGTGTGCGCACAACGCCAGCAAATGGTCTCGGACAGCAGAGAATACGCTTGTAATGAGGTTGAAACCGAAGAAAAATTATATGTTCAGACATTATAACTGCATGCGCCTTGATTGCTTCGCCACACCAACTCCATCACACACTCAGCATCACCAACCATCCACCGCAGTATTGTTTTTCTAGGGAAGGTGAGCGCTTATATTTAAGTCTTATAATAAGTATAATGTCACTCCAACTTCATTACTGATACTGATACTTGTAAAATACACATTAAAATATGTAATTGCTTCTGTCTCTGCACAATTTATCAGCCACAGTTGTGTGTTTTTGTGAGAGTGGCTGAAATCCCAAAAGTTTGTGTAATCCTTTTTTGTACACAACTGTTCAAAAGTCTGGAACCCGCAAGCTCAAAAGCTTTATTTGGCAAAGTCAGGAGGCTGGAGGCAGGAGTCTTTCATGCTTTTAGGTTGTGGAGAGCCCTTTTTTACAAAAAAGGTTGTTTTTTTTTTTGGAGGAAGGGACTGCCAAAAAAGAAATGTTTTGCATGCGGAGAAAGAAACGCTGTGCAAAGGTTTAACCAGATTCTCAACTGAAAGAACAGAGAAAAATATAAAAGACATGAAAATCCTGAGAAATCACCAGTCAATGGTGAAGTGTTGTCAACTATTAAATTAATCCCCATCTATTTTGATAATCTATAGATCTGTTTGAGTAATTCTGAAAAAGGTGAACAAACGACAATGTGAATATAAATAAATGTTCACATTGAATGTGAATATCATAAAATGCACCAATATAGTTTACCTTCTTTGGATTTGGTCAACATTTTTTCACTATTTTCTGACAGTTTAATTGACGAAACACCCAACTGATCACTCCAGAAAATAACCCACAGATTATTCAGCATAATAATAATCACTAGTTGCAGCTCTAAAAGCCTTTAACAAGATGGAATAACGGGTGAGTTGCTCCAGCATAGTTATTCTTAAAACTTCAATCAAAATAGAAGATTTAAATTAGATTAGATTAGAATGATGTTTAACCTTTGAACAGTGCTGAATGTTAAGTCCTTCTTTCAGAATATCTCACAGTATTCCTTCATGTAGGTGATGAAAGTGCAGGATTTCACTAACTCGCACTCAAGGCCGAGGACCACCAGCTAAGCTCTGTAAAGTGTATCGGTGCTCACGCCGTCTTTAACTGCCGCTGTTGTGGGTGTTGTGATTAGATTTAATTGGCCCTCCCTCAGAAACATTCTCTCTCTCTCTCTCTCTCTCTCTCTCTCTCTCTCTCTCACACACACACACACACACACTTCACACCAGCCGCTCACATGGATTTCATAAGGTAAGTCTAGTAGGTGCCTTGTGGCTTGCTGACCTCAAAACAGTATTCACTTCCTGTACGAGCTGAGGTCGTCTTGACCAGCGTAAATCACCCTTCCCCGCGCTTCGATTACACGCTCTGCTTCTGTCACCAGTCCCCCCCAACCCCCCGAACAATTTCAAAGCTAATTGCTTCCGACATAAACATGCAGTTAGCGTATTGATATGTGGTTTGGGGAGTTAAATTATGTGCAAGCATCACTTAAAGCTGCACTTGAGCCTGGGAAGAGGAGGATTGACCGGCCGGCCGGGGAAGGCAGGGGGGGAAATACCTTAAATGCTTTTGATTGTGTACGAGAAACACAAAACATTAGCCACACATCTGCCTCAGCTTAATTATAACACTATCTGGGATCCGTAAGAATTAGGTCAACACCGCAGTGAAAATTTAGCATCACCGGTTTTATGAATATGCAGATTTTCATGTCACATTTGCATAACTGAACGGCATTCAGGAAAAAAAAAAGTTCATGCAGGCAACATCTGTTTAGCATTGTGCAAAGCACACCTTGCGTTTATTCGGAATTTGAAATGTCAACTTTAACCTTAGGAAATTGGTTGCTACATTCAGTATTTAGAGATACTGATTACATTTTAGATTCAAAATGAATGAGAATTGCAAATGTAGTCCACCGTGAATAATGCATTTATTGTCTGGATCATGATCCATGTAGAGAAGTACAACATTAACAAGGGACTGAAAATACAGGAGCTACAGGCTGAGACGACTACTGCTGCTACGAATGAATGGACCCTCTTTCTTATGTGCCCAGTTCTTCTCCTGGCCTGGAGTAATAGTCCAGCTCCGTCCCAGCCGCACAAACTTTACATGCCACATCAGCGGGGGCGATGATTAAGTTGCGTAAACAGTTTTGGAGTGGGTCAGTGATTCCGCTTCGCCGGGGCTGCAAGTGTTCGTCTCAAAGATGTGCTGAAATGTGCGCTGTATGTATTCCCGGGAGACGGCCGAAAATCAACAAGAAAAACCATCAGCGTTGAGGGATATAAAAGCAAGCATCCATCTTTATTAAAGTCCCCTGTTTATGTTAGGAGACCTCAATCCTCCTCAGACTGTAAACTGGTCCTGAAAATAAACAGCTGCTGGAGAGGAATATAAAAAGAGAGAGCCTGAAATTAATCACTGGAACTTCTATATCTCGGTCGTTCACACACGTACACAGACACACCAAAGTTTCACAAACACATTGTGTGTTTTAAAAAAATAATAATACTCACAGTTGTTGAGGATCACTCTGAAACAACGTTTGGGATTTTAATTGTATGTATTTTTATGCTTTTTTTTGTATATTTATATTTTATAACAGCCAAATATTAGGACATAAATACATTGACTGGACAGAGTTTTGGTCAGACATTGTGTGTGTCCACCATTTTATTTGGAACTACACTTCACGGTGCATTTTAAAAACTCCTCAGCGCGCACACATACTCACACACACACTCGTATAACCACACATGTGCAGGCACTCCATAAGTGTTTGATCCTTTGATAAAGAGGGTGAAAAAGATCCCCAAGCCCATCGTCATTAAATCTGTGTTGGTTTATTTGTCTTAGACGTCGGGGCTCGGGAGGAGAGCAGAGGGAGTGTAGGGGTGGTCCACGCTCCATTTGTTCACTGTTCGCTAGCGGGGCTGATGTCTGGAATTCACTTTCTGCGCTGGGACGGAAAGGTTGGCAGAGAAAAGCCTGTGAGTACGCGAGCGGTATTTGATGAGTTTGCGGTGCGTTTGTGTGCAAAAAAACAAAAACAGGGTGCGGCATGTCAAGGAGTCTGCTGATGATACGTTGTGTGAGAAATCGGCATCCAAAGTGAATAAACTAGCGAGGCAGCTAACTTCTGCGGGCGTGGAACACTGGGGGGTTGGGAGGAGGTAGTAAAGCAGCGAGAGCTTGCCGAGGGTACAAGGGGCATCGTCTCCAGGGCTTACTGTGGGGGAAACATTCAGAAGCAGCTGCGTTTCAGCCGCACTAAATGGAGACGTTGTCCTGTGCCAGTGCCGTACTTTCGGGGCCCCCCTCCCCACCCCTCCCTCACCGATACTTCCCCAAATCCGTTTCGTTTTCCCTCCCCATGCACGGCACAGAAGAGGAAGAGGGAGGGGAGGGCAGGGTGGGGATGGTGGGGGTCAGCCGTCTAAACCAAAGCCATCAACAGCCAATCTCCCTTACCCCCACATACCGACCTCCCAGCTCCCCTCCTTTCCTGCCTGACGTGGCCCTAGACAGGATCTCATCTCACACAACTGGCTCGCTCTAAAGTGTCAAAGCGGGTCTTAATTTAAAAGCCCCTGGGCCCATTGCAAACTATTCAGCTATGCTTACCACTCAATTATCTTCCTGTAACCCCCCCCTGCCCCCCACCCGCTGTTTTGCTGCCACTAAAGCCCCCTTCTGAAAAACACTGGAGAGCGCTTTGTGGCCGGTCTGCCTCAGTTTCAGTTGCCCAGTGGCCCTCGTCCTTCAAGAGCAAATTCAAACACGCCAAACTCCTGTGACAAAAGACGGGGATTTCAGATGATTTCATAGAGGGGGCAGAGTCTGTGTGACAGATTAAGCTGTGCTCCTGCTTCCTGGGATGCTGAAGTGATGTCAGTGCTCTTTGACTCGGTGTTTCTCACAGTATTTGACAGCCCCTCTGGTAGCTATTAGTTTGGTTAAGGATTGCCTTTTTCTCTTTTAGTGGTCAGTCAGAAACAAATAATGTGCCTGCCCTCCAGTGTTTGTCGAAAAGGGCCCTGCGAGACCTCGAGGCTTGGAAACGTTTACGAACACGAACCACAGGAAACATCCAGAGGAAAACTCTCTCTCTCTCTCTCTCTCTCTCTTTCTCTCTCTTTCTCTCTCTCTCTCTCTCCAATCCCCCCATCACACACCTCTCCCCCTTCCCCTCTTCAGCTCCTTACCGGCAATAGATTTGGGACCAGAGAGCTTGAGAAAGGTCAAAGGTGAGCGAGAGAAAAGCACAGATGACTCTCAGATGGATTAGCACTAAGTGATCCAGTCTCTCCCACACAATCACAACACCTAAACGGTCGCTTTCAGGAGACATCTAAGATCAGGCTGTTCTGCAATTTTAACCACCAGCTCAAGAGAGATGGCACACAGGGCTTGGAGCTGCTGGAGCCAGTTCCCCCACTTTGAAATGTCTGAGATAAATATTTTGTGCTTGAGCGCTGAGTAAAATCTGTTTATTTCTTGTTTTATTTTCCAAAGTGCACCATAAATAAAGCCAGGCTTATTGTTTCTGTTGTGCGAAGGAGCGGCGTGAGCACTGCATGTTGCACTCTGACTGTCAGGCTGCATGCGGTTGATTATCCAAAGTGCCCTGGAAAACATTATCAGTAAATTTGTGGAGCGTAAACTCTCTGACAAATTATGAATCCTCACGCAGAGGTGGGCGAGCTATCATCAATCTCGAGCACATGTGAGAATGGAGTCAGGTGGCTTAAGACTCTTAAAGCGAAATTAGCCGTGATCCATCATCTCCGGCGTATCTCACTCTTCCAGGAAAACGGACACGATAAGAGGGAGGCTGCTTATCAAAAGCCAAACACCGTCCTCATTTGTACCGTTCAGAAAATGACCGAGCAAAGGCCGAGCGCCCAGATGCGGAGTTGGATTTCTCTCAAGGTGGATAAAACTCCCTCAATGTGTCTGCTGTAACGAATGACTCTGTTATCTGTGAGCTGTTAGCATGAGAAATTATTAGTGCGGATCCTTGACTGATAGCAGGAGATTATGTACGTGAGACTTATGCTGCGTTCACATGGATTCGGGCAGAACAAGTTCTGGACAGCACAGCAAAACAAAACACATGATGACACTGCATGTTGCCATGGTGATGTATTGCTTGGATGGACTTCAATAAAGCATATTAGATGCAACTATTTTGTGTTTGGTTTTCCCTGCCCCTCAGTGTTTTACCTAGGTTCTTGTGCATGTAGAAGATCTTGAAAGTTGGGCCAACAGAAGCTCCTCTTTCCCACAGTAAACGCAGCTCCCTCAAACGCCTCGTCAGTAGTCTCACATTTAATTCTGTGACTTCGACGCCACTCCATGTCACAAAGGCTTAAAGAGTGAGGAGCTGAAAACAGACTGAGGGGAATACAGAGCTGCAGCGCTGGGCAGTCTGACAGCACAACAGATGGGTTTTTGAAACAGTCAAGCTATTCATAGTAGTACCCCAAAATAAAATTAGGATTATCAATGTTGAATCCCTCCCATAATGTGCGTATTCGACATCAATGTACATTTTTAACTGCAAGGTTCTCGTTATACGGATCGGCCATGTTTCTTCCAAGTGTGAGCAGCTACCGAACATCCAGCTGTAAATTCTGTCTCGCAGGTCAGCAAAAAGTGAAAATATCTTAACTATAAACAGCATTGACCACACTGATCTGTTGCTAGTATTCCCTGACAGCCTCACCGTCCTAACCCCTGTCCACTAAAATGATATGCAGTTTTGAGGTCCACCATCTGCCTGAGTCCGCGGGACTGCAGCATTAAAAAAGCCAAACTCTCCTGAACAGGAGCAGAGCCCTCGCAAGGCCACTCGTTTGTCTAAACTGGTCGAATGCAAGTCCCATGAATTGGATCCCTATTTTTTTGTTTAACCACAATCCATGCTGTTTAGGTTGAATATAGTTCCACGCACTGTTCACACTGACTAGCACTTACCTCTAACCAATAAAAATTAAATGGGTTTTTATGGAGACACTGGAGCATTTTACAGTTACATGGAACTTTGAAAGAATAACAAGTTATTGCGAGTCTTAAAGATTTTCGCCGGTCCACGGCGAAGAGAGGCTAATTGAAACCACCCATCTCAACTTTTTCTCAGAGCACACAACCCTTCGGTGACTGCTCTCGCCGTGCACAGCCTTAACACAGGGTGACTTTTCGGAGCACCCATTTTGCTTCACTCACTCACGACCTGAGAATCCAACAAGTAGTTTACACAGTTTGCAGAGAATTAAAATGAAAATTTAGCATAATCTTAGGTCATGTATGAAAAGTTCCTCCCCAGAAGCAAGGGAAAAAAATGAAAATGACAAAAGCTCACCAACATGGTAGATTTCTCTAGCAAGAGTGTGTTCATTACGTATTCATTTATTTCACATTCTCAAGTCAAGGCAAACTTTCCTCTTTTTCAGATAAAAGAAAGAATAGGTTGGGGATCAGGTTTAAAAGGGGGGGGGGGGATATTAAAGTCTTACAAAGAGAGAAAATAGAGCCACACCAATGTGTCCACAATGGGATAAGTGAGTCTGTGAGATTTCTTTTCACAGTTTAGAGAGTGGGCACAAATATTTAACTTGCCCTACACCATCTAGGTCTCTTTAGAAACACTCTCAAGGCATCATTTTTAAGCCTAGTCTCTGCAACAATGCTATTCTGATTATTCTGTTCAGTTTAAAAGAATTTCTCAAACCCAAGGTGACCAAAGATCTTTAATTCATGCCACAGAGAAAGCAGAAACACTTGAGAAGCTGTTACAGGCAAGTGTTTGGCATTCTAGCCTGAAGAAAACGAAAAAATATATATATTAATCATCAAAACAGATGAGATTTCCAGTCCAACGACTGATCAAGTGATGGTTGCGATTTGTTTGTACAAATTGGAAACATTCAGCACATTGTGCGTGTGAACAGTTGAATCTATGACATTTATGTATTGCTACAGCTGGATGTACTGATCTACTTTCCCTTGCTTTTTAAAAAAAAAAAAAATATTCCCCTCTCCTGTGCTACTAAGAGGACTTCCTGCGGCTTTTCCTCCATTGCCTCCTGAGGAAAAGGCACTGACTTGAGACATATTGCAGCGTGTGCATTAAGACAGAAGTTTTCTGATGTTATTTTCACATTGCTAAGCATGAATAAATGTCTTTGTGCATTAGGGGGTGTTCTCTCTCTCTCTCTCTCTCTCTCTCTCTCTCTCTCTCTCTCTCTCTCTCTTTCCCTCTCTGTCTCTCTCTCACACACACACACAAAAAAAGAAAACATGAGATCTGTCTCAGATGTGACAGAAGGGGGGATCAGAACTGGGACACTTTGAGCTGCAGCATTGAATATTGCCTCAGCCGTAGTCCTCCAGCTCCCCCTCTCTCCTGTCAAGCACCTTCCCTCTTTCTCTCTCCCTCTCTCTCTCTCTCTCTCTCGACTCCCTCGTTCCTCTCAGACCTCCCTGGCGCCCTCCATACTTTCCTTTCCCCTCTCCCAGATCTCTCCCCCCTTTCGCACTCCGCCCGCCTCTCTAATGAGACACACTCGTTCACCAGTATCTCTCTAAAACCTAATCTCCCCCCTATCTCTTTATCATTGTTCTCCATCCTGTGTTTTTTCTTTCTCCCAGTCTATCCTCTCTTTACCTCTTTCAAAGCTCTCACATGTGGACTTGATTATCGGAGCTAATGCAGCACATACAGCTAAAGGCTGGAGGGTGGGGCGCGGAAGGCATGTTTGATATAAATCCCTCGCGCCCAACTCCTTCTCCCAGCATGATTCTATAAACAAGACCCAACTCTGCTCCTGCCTCCAGTTTCCTCGCACAATGCGTGCTTGTGTTTCGAGTCTTCATTCAGTACGTATAATAAACTAAATGGAATGGTTTGATCGGAATTGAGCTTGATCGATCACCCCGAGGAGGAGTTCTTCGGTGTGAGCTTTAATTTCCATCATCGCCGTCTGATATGCGAACGAACGGCTGCCAAGAGAGTCTGAGGAAAACATTTCAAATATTCATTCATTTGTTGTTCTCTTGGACGTCAGCGAGAGAAGAGAGGAGAGATTGCAGTGACACTACTGTGAATGCAATTCAGGTCAAGTCAGGTAGCTCTACATGAGAAGATAAGAGCTCATGTTTTAATGCGTGTCAGGACAGTGTTTCTTCACACTCGTCTTGGTGTGGTACAAAGAAAGCAAATAACATATTAGTTGAATACTATTCCCCATGCCTTAAAGGGGGACTACACCAGATATGACCAGAAATGAATTGACATTACAAACAGAAAGTGAAAGTCGCTGATTCTGTGTGCTGTAGATCGGAGATGTATGCTGAAGTTAGCGTGCTTATCAGCTCGCCCCAGCCTGTTCAGTCTTGTTATGCCACTTTGTGCCACAAGAGGCGATAGTCCCGTAGCCCCTGTAATGTCAGCTGGGAGATGTACGCCAGCAACAAGTTTTGCTTTGCTTACTTATTAAACTAAGTAGCAAACTTGCTGCTTAGTTTAATAAGTAAGCAAAGCAAAACTTGTTCCTACTACACAAAATGTAACAGGTATATTTTTACAGTTTACTAAACAGAAAAAATACAACTGCGCACCTGATGAATTCAAGTTTCTCTTCTCTTTTACCGAATGAGCTTAATTCTCCTCTTAATTCATCATAAAACAGACTTGATTGGAACTTGACATAAAGAAAGCAAAACTTGTCACAACAGTTTTGGTTTGTCTTTCCACGATCACATCTTGGTTGGTCCTCAGGCAGTCTTCAGTCAGTTACCAAGGCCACCAGCTCTACAGCTAACTAAGCTAATTAGCTAGCTACAGCCAAAAAATGGCTACAACAAATAATACGGTAAGCAGCAGTGAGCGGTTGTGCCGATGATTTTTTCGGAGCTACCTTTGAATTCCGTTCCATTATAAATGACAGCTGTTAACGTTAGTGAGGTGCTCCTGATTTTGACTACTTTCAATGATCATTTTATGTTTTGCACTGCAATTTAATCTCACTCTCTCACTAAGTGATTATTTAAAAGCTGTTGAGTTCTGAAAGTCTTCTTGGTAGTTTCGCAATCCGTCAGAAATGAACCCATTTCAAAAAGTGTGTGTGAGATTCTTGGGGCATGAGGCATCTTCACTGTTAAAATTTAACAAACCACCTGCTGATTAAAAGTACTTTCAACCACTGCAGTTGTCTCCTCTGGAGGACTGAAAAGATGTGGACGTATGAGGCTTTTCTTCTGGTTCTCTTTGGCGATGATTTGTGTTCTCATTACTGGTTTAGAAAACCTTAAGTTGTTCCAAGTCACACTCCTGAGATGGATCATCTCTGGAGTCAGGTCAAAGCTCACCGGCTGCCTCCAAGCAGGTTTCAGCAATATCAAATGGGCTTCACCATGATTCATTAATGGCTGCCTCCCTGTTCCTCTCCCTCTTGCAGATTCATTTTCATCATCCTGTCTCTGTTTTTTAAGTGATAGACAGTAGATGCCGTGATTTAATTCACTTGTATTTAGACTTGGTAAGACATGAATGCTCTGACTTGATTTTCATTTCCAAATAGTGGCTATGCACAGTAAGCAGTACCGGTTTCAACAATATCCATCCATATATTCACTGTGTCCGGGGATTTTTGTATTGTGAATTCTTGGAGAAAAAGAGAGCTGCTCATTTGACTCTTTTCCAGTTTTAAAAAAAAAATAATAATTATCATATATTTGCATGCAATGCATCTTGTATGCATCCACAGAAATGGGTATGCAGCCTGTAGCGATGAAGCTACAAAACCGTACTGGTCATTTAATGAGTAAACCGATTTTGGGGGGAAAAAAAACAAAAAACTAATAATTATGAGGGAATCATTTGCTCCACTAACCAAAAGAGAGGCATCCCAGTGGTATCTCTGAAGGGAGTTGTGATGGGCAGCGGAGTGTGTTTTAACAGAAGGCTCAGGATTCACTTAGGGTTGAAATTAAAATTTGAAGTGATGAAACGTCCACTTCACCGGAATTACACTCAATTTATTCCTTGATAAAGCGCAGATCATCTCACGACGCAATTCAAACACGCTCTCATCCATCGTTAACAGGCAGAGGGATTCAGAAACATCTTTCGCACACGGATCCTCCAGTTACATATTTCCTCAGGTTGAAATCATCAGAGTCAGATAAAAGAGAGGCAAAATAAAAGCGTGTGGAATGAGAGTTCAGAGTTGATCAGAGGTGAAGCGTTTGCTGCGGGATATAAACGAGAAGCGGCAAATTGAGTGTGCACCACAGACGTGGTTCTCCTTCCTCCTGTCTTTACTTTTGTTCCTCGCTGGAATCTGTGAGAAGAGGAGAGAGAAACTAATCACTCGGTTTGGGTCATGAGCAGAATTGTTTGCAGGGAGTTTTCCCATACCACAAAATGCTGCAAGATGTTTTTCAGTGTCATCACGTTAGGCTGGCACTCTCAAACCCGAAGGACCGAGTTCCTCTCGTCCATGTGATATTAATTAGCGCTGGTACTTCTTCTAATCTCTCTTCAAACAACTGGAATGATTTAGACCAAAGATTTTGCCCGCTTTGACCAAATTCCCCAGATTTGATGCCAGGAAATACTTGCTCACATCTACAAGTATGTGAAGCCGCTCTCACACTGTCAACCATGTCTCCCTAACACCGCCGCCTCCGCCCCCCCAGCTGAGCCCCGCTTATGTACAACGTGCTTCTTTTTTTATTTCTTCTCCCCATTTCTGCACACTTAGCAAAGAAAGTTATTTTCATAACGTAAACATCTCACGCTGCTTTTCTTCCCTGAAAGAGACGTTTAGGATGCGAGATCGACTGGGAACCTTGGCAGGATGTGGTTTGCTGTTCGCTGGCTCAGGTAAGGCCCATTTATTCCCATTAGCGCTGATGGTGGAATAGTGCTTTATTCTTCTTTTCACTTGTCACGGCCGCCAGATGTAGGTCTGTAGCACTCTGCAACTACAACTTTGACAGCAATGTCAAAGGCAGCATAGCCCTGAGTCTTGAAAACAGCCGCTAATTGGCTGAGCTCACTAGCATGTTTGGAGGGCGCAGTTCTCATGTCTTGAGAGAGGCAGAAGCGACTTGTCTGGTGAGAAAACATGACTTTGTCAGCCTTTGTGTATTTCAAACTCTGACAGCGGGAATTTTGTGGAGGAGGACAACAATCACTGGAGCTTTTGCTTCCACAGCGCAGAGCCCCCCACATCATTTCCTCTTAGGCCAGTGATCATACGTGGGTTTCAGTTTGTGAGCACGAATTGTGAAAACAACATAAATATAAATGTGTGCACACGTCAATTATGTGAGATACAAAACCTACAGTAACAAGACCAGTTAGCCACGCAGAGATTTATTATGGAATGAGTCAAACTTTCTCAGAGGCAGTTTTGGGTTGTTGTTTGTTTCCCTCACTGGGAAATTGCACAGTGACAGTTTTAAGACCAGATACTTAAGCTTCCCTCTTAGATTTTAATTAATTTTGTGTTTATCTGGGTGTTTACGCCAGTGCCAGCCACGCTAAATCTTGGGGATGTATTCATGTAGGTGGCTGGGGCGGTTTTCCAATCATGTCTGGCTCCAAAAATTTGCTCAACATGTGCCTTGCACATTTTACTTCTTAAATCCAAGCGCTGTTGTGTCCTGCTCACTTTAACTGTACCAAAAGCAATTAACTCATCTCCACGAGGGAAATAACAGAACTGGCAAGACATGAGAGCGCCCTGGTGCTTTGTGAATCCTTTAAATGCATCACGTCCCATTTACGGAAAAGTTTTTTAAAAAAGGAGGAAATAATCACCTAAAGATGTGTGACAAACCAGTTAAACCTTAGTGGCTGTCTTCCATTACTGCATCGAGGAAAGAAGAATTAAGATTGAGATGAAAAGCAGGAATATAATGGTGCTGCTCTGTGATTGCACAGTCCTTGCAAGTTTCGTGTGTGTGCGCCTGGAACGTCATTGAAGGCCAGACAACCGGAGATAGCGGATCCACCCGTCAGGTGGGGGGACAGAGAGGGGGTTGAAGGGGATTGATTACACCGTAACATCAGATACAACAAACCACTAATCTGATGGTCTATCTGCAGTCGTACATCTTCATCTATCATCCCCCTCCTGTCCGTCACCGCCGTGGCTCAGGGGCAGCCCGGGAGCCAGACGGGCTAAACTCCTTCCTGCACATGCATGACTCAGCACCGGCGCATCCATCAACCTGTCTATCCCTGTCCACTGCCCTACAAACGTGAGGTCCTCCACTCAGGACTTGGACGTCTGGGATGATACGTTCTATTCAACCTCCAAAACAAGAGATAAGGCGAGAGAGAAGTGCTCTAGTCTCAGCCCACTGTGCACATGTGTTTTACTTCTTTGTGGGACATTTCTGGGCTTTTTTGCTACTCTGCCAGCATATGCTTTGTATCAGAATGTATGCGATCCAATTCATAAGCCTGTATTTTGTCCCATTATCTAGTTTGCTAATTACCTCAATCTTGTCACTTAAATGTAATTATGGACGTCACGTTATGTTTTCGATGGAAATGCATTCGGTACAGAAGGCTGGGAGGGATCCTTCGTCTTGGCAGCGCTTCTATCGGCAGAGGAAAAACAAAAACATGCTCTAAAAATGGATGGCAGAGTTTCTTGTGTTTTTGATCAGAACGGGGGAGGACCAGGATTTTGACATCTGTATTAAGCAGAAATGTACCTAACAGGCAACATACAGTAACTGTGCACCGTAAGTGCTGCTAAAAGGTGCATGATGGAAAGCTTGAAGTTATCCCCCGGGTGGAAATGAAGACCAGAGTTTTGCGGGGCTGAGTTACAGAGACTTTATTTCCTAAGCAGATGGCTACTTCCCTCACCACCAACACTAACGCGCTCTTGAAAAGGGATTGCTGCTGGTCAGGGTGGTGGTGGTGGAGGAGGAGGAGGAGGCCTTCTAGCCGTTATCACAAGTTGCAGTGAGACATCATCTGCTTCAGAGACACTGCTCCATCAAACTCTGAGGCAATTACACTGAGAGCACAAAGGTCAGAGAATATGGGAGGCAGGAGCGGGCCTGCCGGATCAGCTTATCGGCCGGCCAGAAACCCTGGAACAGCTGAGGAAACGAGTGGCACTTTTCTCAGAAGTCGAGAGAGTTCGGTTGGAGAGAGGGAGACCAAAGGTCAGGAATCTGAGTTTTATTTCACAGATCTCTTTATCAGGGATCTTTTGAATTTTTCAGAGGAGTCAGGAGGGTGTGAGCGGATTCGAATAATGAAGAAAGGGACGCTCTGTGGGATTGCGCGACGCCTCCTGCACAAACGGACACCTTTTGTAACATGTACGTTTGAGAGGACAGTTTGATAGATAATCTAGCACTGGAAACGAGACAGAGGATATTTGATGGCATTCCACTACCGTTGAAATGTGGGTAAGCAAACAGCGTGACAGGAATATCGAGTTTCATCTTGCCGACAAATGTCTTCACTCGGTTCAATAACTCATGAGTAATGGCTTATAGCCAGAGCAACCCCCTCTAAAAAAGGCAGTACTATAAAGTAAATATTTTATGAATGTCAAAGCTCAACTCTGCTTTTGTAGTTACTCAAATGCACACAGAGCTCATATGCTGAATAACACATATTAAAAATAACTGATGTCTGGGAGCTTAGAACCTACAGCCGTGGTCCATCTCTCTCCGGGTTTATCACCGCTGCCACATGGTCTGCGTCAGCCTATCGGCAAATTTGGGTTCATTGTCAACTGCAGGTTTTTTTTTTGGGTGGAGCAGGTTCGGGCCTACAAGAAAGGTTCAGGAGTTTAACGAGAGCGGTCGACAGAAATGCCCCGGCTAATAAACCAGCAGCTGGTCACCTTATGATGGCTGACGCTGACAAAGTCCAAATGGCCCGACGGGGTCCTGGGATTCATTGGGGACGATGTACGGCACAGTGGAGATGCAGCCAGTGAAACGCTCAGGACCGCCACACCACCTGAGCGGCACGACCCATGAATCGTTTCTTGACAGCACGGATCACGTCTCCTCCATTCATTCCCCCGGCTGATTTTAATGGCCTTTTTTTTTTTTTTTTTTTTTTTTAACTGCGCTGGATTCTTTTGCTCTTCTTAACGTGGAAGATGATTTAAAACACGCCGTTCTCGTAAAAAAGTGCTCTGCATTGAACCAAACTGTAGTTCTGTTCCTTTGAAGATATGATCCCCTCCATCTGTAACCAAGTAATTCTGAGAGTCTGTCTTCACCCATTCACTTTGTCTGCACTTGATAATGCCAGAAGAGACCTCCACACTCAAGAGTCTAAACAAGCTTTTAGCGTATCTTGCCAGCACGTAATGCACGGTCCCTGATCCACATCTAGTAAATGTGCGCATTTATCCTGCTAAAAATGGTGAAAAAATGCAGCGGCCTGTGCTCATTCAAAGAAAATGTGTGCGGACGCTAAAAGGGAAGGAGACCGCGTTTATTTGGACTCAAGCAAAACAATCTCCATCTCCATTCCTCTCCCCCGCCAGATTAATTGGGGTAATTGACTTGAGTTTGCAACACAAGGTAGAGGGCAAACTCCTTGACACCGCCAGTCTGGCAGCCAGGAGCAATTGGAGCGCCACGTAGCAGTTGCTGTGACGAGACAACAAGGCGAGCACTCTGGGTAATTTAACACAGTTTAGAAGGTCCGCATGTCTGAGCAAATCAGTCATAGCGGGGTTAGAGTCTTGCTTCTCTGTGCATAACCCAGATCTGAAGAACTTCCTTGAAAGCACACCAGAGATTACAAGAAAAATATTTCTTCGTTGTTCGTTTGTGGCCGCTTTCGATGATAAGATGTGTCAGCTGCGTGGCAGGGTCTCCCTCAACGACTCGGCACTTCCTTTAAAACAACTTCTCTGCTTAGGGTGTCAATCTATCAGCGACGTGTTGGGCTTACAGGACCCCTGATGACATATATGGGACGCCCGAGAGATCCTCCAGCCATTTCTGACATATCCCCTCATCCCTCTGAGTCCTGTCATTGGCTCACACGGGCTCTGACCCCGGCCGCCCCGGGCGCGCTGTTATACGCTGAGAGGAAGTGGAAATGACCTCCTAATACTGTCAATGCTTCAACACTTTCACAAAGCACCCGTGATGAAAACAGAATCGCCTTCATTACTTTGCATATTCACAAGACAAAGAAGCTACAGTGGAGGCTGAGAAGGCTTTACCTCGCCCGATGGGGCACTTTAGACCCGAAATTATGCGATATATTTGAATATTGGCACATTTAGCTGTGGAACAACGGTGTTAACTCATTGATGGGGACATTATTATTCAAAGCACATTATTGCTCCGACTTTTTAAAAAGACCACAAGCTCGCGTGTGCCATATTCTGTTATTTCTTCCAACTAATCACTGTGCTCTTATGCAGTACCTGATGGCACTCGTTTCTGCTCTCGTACTCCCACTTTAGAATGCGTTGCAAAGGAATAAAGCCTCTGTGGTATTAAGGACATAACAGCTTCAGTATAATTAAGAGAAAATGCTTAGAGGTAATCAAGTTCCCTCACTGTATTTTCCCTCCGCCATCTGGTAGCTATTGAACGCTGTTTTGGATACTTTGAAAAAGAGCCCATAGCTTACTCATTATACAGCACAACAGTCACATTCCCTCGCTCTCTGCTCCCTTTGCTTTCTGATTGTCTCCCATCCTCTCGATCGCTCTCTCTCTCTTTCTGCCTGTCTGTCTCTCTCGCCAGACCAATCAGTTAAGGAGACACATGACTTAACGAGGTAATTGGTCTAACGTCTCTGGGGTACAATGAAAAATGCCACAGTACAGCATGCTATTGTGGTTAAGTTTCAACCCAAAGTCACATTCTGCTATAAGGCATCACTTAAAGTCATGAATCTTGGGTTTGCCATACACTGTGCTTTCAGCTTCCTGTTTTTTGGGACCTTTGTCTGACTTAAAGAAAGGGTTGAAATATCTAGAAGAGGTGCTTTTATGGCACCGTGAGTGGCAGCAATTGCCAGCGAGGGCAACCGAAGCATTTCCAACTGGCCAGTTTCCATGATTATGGCAACACTGACAGCACTAAAATGTGCTGCCGTCGAAGCAAAATGCCCGTTCCACTGTGGGAGATCCTGATTTCTGGTATGCGACCTTGTGGCTGACATGGAACCACAAAAGTGGTGATCCCTTTCCATCCCTCTCCAATTTTCCATCCAGCTCCATTTGTTTTTCATTTGGAGAAACAAAACTGTTCACCCTTTTCCTCCTGTAAAAACATGGCATCCCAGAAGGCTTTGCGGGAAGTATCAATCACTGGAATGGCTGTATTGTGATTACCTCAACACACCGTATCGTGGACCTGCTGAGAAAAAGAAAACACCGGACACCAGAGTTATGGCACCATAGATAACGGGCAATGTTGCGAGGCTCAAACTGAAAGCCTTATCTGAGACAGGATAGAGAGCATACATATTTGTGCAGCTACACTATATCCAACAATGCATGTACACGGTTTCGGATAGACGAGCAAGGGTAATGCAGGGGACCATGTCGACAGATACAGTACCTCTGAATGAAACATGAGCCACTCTGTCTGAGGAAACACAGTGGAAAAACTGTCGGTGTATGAATCAGCCGGCGAGGGTGTGGGAGAATGGAATCATTAGTTTGGAGAGAGAAGTTTTATTGTTCTAGTACAAACAATGTTTAACTTAACGACCTCTTTCTTTTTATTTTCATCAGCAACGAGAAAGAAGGACCGGAACACTGGGAGAGATTGCAAAAACGATTGTGAAAAATACTGCAAATACTTAAACTAATCGTGTACAGTATTTCTATTTTAGTGTTGTAAGATGTAAGAAGAATTTGGACTGACAAAAAAGCAAATCAAGCCATTAATTTTATGTTTCAATCTCAGTCTGCTTAAGTGCTCAATGGGAACAAGAACGCTTTCGTGACAGATGTTAAATAATTGAATTTCTCCCTGATTACGGTGACTCTGGTAACTCCATCTGACTGCTTCCATTAAACCGACGACAGAAAAGGAACTCTCCCCACGCTCACAGGCTGCACTGCCAATGGCATGTATGTACAATGAATTAAAATGAATTGTAGAAAAACGATGTAATCATTCCGGCCATCATGGGATGTCGCGAACTCTCCATTACCAGCAGTTTAAGTCGACAACATATTACTTTCTTCTGTTTCAATCGTTTAAGCAGGAGATTTATTAAGACTAAAGCGAGAGGTCTTTTTCAGGCCATTCTGATTAGATTTCAGGGGGAGAGGAATAAAAACACAAGTCTTTGAAACTATTCTAAAAAAAGTAGTGTCTGCAAACCAAGTCTGACCTTTGACCCTCAGATGAAAGGATCACAAAGTAGATGGCAAACAGATAAAGGCATTCTTGTTGCTATATTGTTTTAGTTCATGGACGTGAGAAAGTCCAAATATTCCTTGACCAGTAAATGAGCAAAGGAAAACCATAAGATGAGATGGATTCCTTCTCTTAAACGCTGGTATCCATGAAAAAATACATGGTAATTGTGAAGAAAATATAGGCTTAGAAAATTATATTATTCATTGTACAGATGCGATGACTCATCGCCCAGGGTGCCAGAGGGAAACGGTTAGGTATGACAAATTAACTGTTCCAGATTATTTTCTTACCAAATGTTCCCATGATTCCCCAGCAAGTCTGTGTAACTCCACTCATTTTTACAAAGTTACAATTGAAGGTGTCTCAAAACAGTGATTCATTTCCATTTTGAATGACAAGCCGATGTGGTGTGTTAGACAAAGCAGTTTCAAGTACAAGGGCGATAAAGCAACTGTCAGCCACGGAGCTATTACACAGATGTTATGAGTGAAATTGTTATGGAGCTAACCAAAGAAACAAAGTCGGATACGTGTACAAAAAATGCTGTTTCCCTTCCTACCTGTAGTGTAGAGGGATCTTTCCATACGAGGGTCGAGTGCTATTTTAATGCAATAATCTGCTTCGAGTAGCAGCTGCATGGAGTTAACTACATCAGGACCGGTTGTTTTGCTCTTCCAGGTGACCACCTGGTATACTATGCTATACTCCAGATGTGTTATATATTTATTGTTGTGTTATTTATTGTAGTGTCTGTTATGGGTCTGAACAGAGCACAATGAATTTCCCTTGGGGACAGTATACAACATCTAATCTAACCTGCCTGTGTAAAATAGCGCTGATTGTTTACAAGAAGTAGTTTCCTGGACATGTTTCATTCCCGGATGAACCACGAAGAGAAGTGTGGCGCAAGAGGAGGGTATTTAAAGCAGCGCCTGCCAACATCAGCAAGCAAGCAGTGCAAAACAATAAGCTGAATAGAGTAGGAGATGGCTAGTGTATTTTAATGTTGGTCATAATGGTGGTGCTTTGACAGGCTAATATTTTCTGAGCTTATACACAGTGCAAATGGTGTTTGGGCTCCTCTATGTCAGTGCAACATGGTGGACCCCATAGGAGAGACAACATGCCCTCTGGAGATATGAGTGGCTAATTCTCTGGAAATGAAAACATAGCGTTCTTGGTTTCAAGTGATTATATATTGATGAAACAACTGAAAATGAATTAAATTATTTTTTTTATTTCAGCTCTGCCTCTAAATCCCAATGAATCCTACAAACTGGTAACCATTCAGACTATAGATTAGACTATTGAGTTGCTAAACCCAAAAATAAAGATGTGCTCTTATTTTGCACCAAAATAAAATTATTATTGAAGTGTATTCATGATCCCAGAGACAGACACTGACAAAGTTTGTATGAACATAGAAAGGACAATGAAGCAATGAGTCCGAGGCCGCCCATTATATTCTTGTCACCCCCCCCTGCAGCATGGACATGCATTCCTTTCAAACCTTTCAACAATTCGCTATCACCGACTTCCTTATTCTGTCAGAAGTTGTCGAGGGAGGGGAGAAGATGAACTGCAATGGTGAGAATTTCCTGTTGATGTCTCTGGCATTTTCCTTTCTTTTTCGCCTTTATGACACACCTCATCCATTACTATGATAGTCACGCGCTGCCACGATGACCTGTTCCAGCGTCTTCCAGGGTGGCGCGCGGACAAAAAGGTTAGGTTTATTTAAACTTGATGAAAATCTTTTCGCTTTACTCGCAGAGGGCAGTTCACATTCATGACATATTGTACGAAAACAAAGTTAACTGCTGACTGGCTACATTTCCCCTCCTAAGTGGAGAGCATTGTTATGGTCTTACAAGGCTCTTCCATTTATACAGCTGCAGATTTACAAGAAAAGTACAGGCTACATTAACTCTGTAATAGCATAATGTAGCACCTAGGAATTCACTCACAATCCCCGGGTCCTCTGTAAATGTCAAATCACTAACTAGTTAAAACTTCTCTGGATTTTAATGTGCGCTTCATACTTTAAATGTTTGAACGAGTACGGTCGGCTGCAGATACAGCACATCTTTTGCAAGTTTACCTGTGAGTATATTTAACATCAGAACATTTATTAAAATGTTTATACAAACCCTTAATACTGCTGAACCACAAGGACTGTTTCCTGCATTCTGGTGACATTTAGAGAATGAAAATAACAAAATAGAAGGTAAAATGCAACGGCCTTTTTGTAACAAATCATTTTAGTTTTACTTTAACTACACTCATGCTTTTAATTCTTAGAAATCCTTGCGTAATAATTTGCCCTCTAGAGTAAACTTGCATTAAGTATTCCTTTTCATTATTCCATTCAAGTTTTGCATTTGTCAGCCCCTCGATGGGGACTGGCTCGGACAGAAAAGTCGTATTTTACTGCCTCTGTCCTTTAAACTTTATGCAAGAACCGTAGAACCCTAAGACGTTTATGTCATCATCTACATTTCATCCACATGTCCAACAACACTGTGGATGTGTCTGACGGCTTGTTTTTTTCCGATGACTGTGTACTTTAACTCATTATGCTGCAATTAAACAATGTAATGAGACTATAGTCCTAAAAACACATACTCTGCTGAAGGCTCTTTTTGATTTACTTATTCAAAGTTTAATATCCAACTTTACGTAATTTCATTAGTTTCAGTCACAGAGTCAGTGCAGAATTTCAGCTGTTTTTGTGGCTTAATTGGAATTGCAGAGATTTCCAACTAAGTCGTAATAAATGAGTATCACCGAGTTACAGTTTTATGGGATAGAAATGTTTGGAATTAGAGATTTTCAAAAGACGTCACTCTAAAAGTGACAAAAATCTGCCTTTAAGGGATCGTATTACCCCTCACGTGCTTGCTGTTGTAATTTATCAATATATTTCTACACCATTGACACCTCCTGCTGTAATTAATCATGCACCGGCTGAATTCTAGTTTCAGTGGTGAACTTTCGTAACATTGTGCAAGTCTTTCCTCGGCTCTTGCCACCTTCCTGTCACGTTGTCTCTCTTTTTATCCAGCTCCGTCTCTCTCACACTGCCTCCGGAGTGACACCGACTAAGGTGACGCCTGCAGTAGCCGAGATACGGCAGAGCTAATGGATTTGTCCCAGGCATCTGAGAGACAACAGAGCCCAGCCTCAGAGGGGATGAAACACAAAGGCAAAGAGTTTAAACGCCTCTCTCTTTCATCTTCATTTGGCCTTAAAGGAGGCAAAAAAGAAAAAGTGAGCGAGAGACGTCTCACATCTCACCTCATCTACACCACGGCCTCCATTCATCATCCGTGGCAGTCTAAATCCCCATCCCTTTCATTCCCCTAAAGAAGGGAGCCTGTAATGAGGAGGGGTTTGTTAAAGAAAAAGATATTTTTATTTCGTCTGCGAGCACAAGGCTTCACGGCGACTTGCTACATTCCATCTGAATTACATAATTTATCTGATTTTCTGTGAAACCCCCAACAGCCTTTTGTGACACGTAAGCATGTGTTTGGAAAAAAAAAAAAACACAGGGTCCGAAACATGAACTCAAAACTTGCATTCGAGTCAGGTTTCAGCACCAAGGTCATTCACAGGGATAAATGTGGTGAGTGGAGCGCACAAAATGACTAGAAACTCATAACGCATAACTTCGATATAATATTAGTATTATTATTATTGCTAAAACAAACTAAATGGATTTGAGTCAATAAACACACACAATCTGAACTCTTGAGCACACTCTGCTTCGATGCTTTTTGATCAAAGACATCGGGGGTGGTGTTTTGTAGGAGACCAGATGCCCTGCGAGGATTTCTACACTGGTTTTTTAACATTTCAGCTCATAAAAACAGGAAAGTCTGAGCGTTTATGCCGTACCCATGACTAGACCAACTCTTTGTCCTTGAAAACCATAAAAATCCTGCACTTCTTTTGTTATTGTGCTGAGTTCATTGAAGTTCAAGTGTGTGTTGAAAAGTTGCCAAAACTAAAACAAAGATGACTAATGAGTCCAACTGTGCCAAGGGATACAATATGCTGTAATTTGGTCTAGCTATGAACACTAACACTTGTTCCGTATTGCCCAGGCTCAATGCTTACAAGATCACATCTGAGATTGCCGCCCTGGAAATGCTTGAAATGTGATTGTATTCTATCTGCTGTGCTACAATATTGAACCATGCGCGACCTTTCATTTCAGATTCAGAGTGGGTCAGGGTGGTTAAGTATGTTCTAACACATTAATATAGGGGATTAGAGTGCCGTTATTGCTTATTGAATAATGAGCTGCACAAGTGTGATGCATTCTTGAGCAGACATTATTGATTTGCTGTTAGTCTCAAATCCATCCATAATTCATATTTAAGCTCCTGGCTCTTCCTTGATAGCTTTGAAAATCCCTTTAAGGCACCAGCAGGGAGGCGTCAGGAGACTCGCGGGAGCTGTAAGTGAAAACTGAAGCGACAGGAAATGAAAAGGGGAGCGAAGTAGCCAATCACCCAACATTCCTGCCAAACGTGTACCCAGGGGGTCAGGAGGTCAAAGGTGAGAGGTTCCTGGATAGCGAGCACAGCTGTGTGCCATGAGGAGTGTACAAAGGACACCCCAGCGTGACCCCCAGAGTCACCACTTCCACCAGGAGTTACCCATAACACATCTGGGCCTGATTCCCCCTAGCAGCCAGGTATCACGGCAGACCAGAGGGCTTCCTTCTCTCTTGTTTGTTTGTCATTTATTAACCTCATCCCAACCTCAGCGTTTCTTTGTCATTCGAACTGTGATTGACAATGCAAAATGCCGAACTCACCCTGACATCCCGCGCCAAATTACTCCACAGGTAAAGCTTTGTTTTTCAAATTGAAGAAGAGGATTCAAAGAATCATTATAGTGACTTGTTATAATTACTTTTATGAATCCTATTAGGAGCCTTAGTAGTGTTTGTTGGACTGTTAAAGCAGAATATAATTAACCTACACTTTTACCATAAGTGAAGACTATAAAGTAAAGTCATCTGTGTGTGTTTTCATTTCAGTGAGATCCTGTTGGTGCTGATCCACGACACTTATTCACTGTTATGTTATTAAAAAAATCTGCACCAGTGCTGCCAAGACAAGATCACCATTATATTCCTGATTGATTCTTTATGTGAAACTGTTACCAATTTGATAAACCAATCAAAATCTGTTCGGCTCTGCAAGGTCCGACACTAAATACTGATCGTGTCTGACAAGAGATCCATCGCATGATGAGTAGCGAGGCTCTCATTTTTAAGATTAGATGCCCTCCGGTCTAACGACCTCTGACTCTGGGTGGACTCTCTGATTGTGTTTTTTTCCGCACGTGTGTGCATTTTTGTTTAAAGTGTTTTTACCGGGATGCGCGTGCTTGTTGCATCTAAATGTGTGTCTCGGAATGTGTCTGCGTGCCTGCATGTGCAACAGATTTGAAGATGTTGGTGTAATCTACCCCCCCCCCCCCCCCCCCCCCCACACACACACACACACACACACACACACACACACGCACACACACACACACACACACACCACCCTCCCTCTCCTTGCTCGTTAAATGCACATTCTTCATTTGGCTTGATGGTAGAGTGCCTGTCCAACTTCTGTCGAGGACAAGGCTTAGGGTTTGAGAAAGGTAATGGGATACGCCCAGAAGATGCTACAGTCCATCTGCCAGCACCAATCAAGCCAGCACTGGCAGTCTTCTTGCCAGTCTGTCAACATTTCACTTAATTTGCATTCGTTTTCACAAATAAGCATGTTTGAATATGTATTCAGATATGTATGCAAATTATCTCACTGTAGGAGCATAAACATATGCATATATTTACATGAGGGCATGTTTCACAGTTTTTATGTTTTTAGTGTGTGTGCGGGTGTGTGTGTGTGTGTGTGGTGTCTCCAGCGTCCACCTCCTCAAACCTCACCCTCCCTCTGACTGTGAATCCAGAGCAAGCCAATTTAGCAATAGTCACATCTCTTTCTCTCTCTCTCTATCTCTCCTTCAGTGTCATTACCATAATATATTTTATTTATCAAACGGCCTGCCATGCGTGTTCTCTCCCACCACCTGTTAACGATGCACTCTCCATGCCACTGAATGCAAACGAGACCTTGGCCCCCGCACGTAATTGAGCATCGCGATGCATCTTCAAAGTGCGCGCAGCAGATGTCTCTCATCTCCCGAGACCTTATCTGAGAGGAATGGATAAATAAGACATAGGCGTGGAAATGCAGATGGAGGTGGTGGTGAGGAGAGGGAGGAGGAGAAGAAGGGGCGGAGAAGAAAGGGATGACGCCAATCCTTTCCTGTCAGGCTGGGATAAGAAAGGGCGAGAGGAAACGGTGTGACTGCATGGCAGAGTGTGTGTGCGTGTGGTGTTGCGTTTGAGAGTGTGATTGAGTGAAAATATAAAGATAGATCGCGATCAAATGGTTGGCGGTATAGCCAGCAGCTTCCAATTTACACTAAACTGTCTACATACATAGCTTTAGAATTAGCACATAAAGAAGAAGTGTCTTAAAATATTGTCGACCATCCTACAAGAAGTTCTTATGTAGCACGCTGGCCACTGAACTGGATGATGCTTCACTTCTAGTTCAAATTCAGTAGATTTCGTTCTGCTCTCAGCTGGAGTTTACACGTGAAGGATTACAAAGGGACTGCACAGTTTGAAAGAAAATCTTGCAGAGGGAGCTGAGACAGAAGGCAAAACTTTTGATTTACCAAAACATCGATCACAATCACAGCTGTACCCTTCGCCATCATCTCAAAATTTGATCGGCTCTCGTGAGATATTCTCAGATCTTGTCAGATTAGTCAGATTCTTTCGTGCTCATCCAGACATTCTGTCATGAGTTAACTCCCATCAAATACTTAAGCAGCAGTGACAGCACTGCCCTAAATGCCGTGATCTACAGAGATTTAATGGCATAAGGTTCCTTACGTTACTTACACTTTCAGATTTCTCCAACCAATAAACAGCCAAGTCACTAAAGATGTTATCAACGCAGATTGTTGTCATCTTATTCCCTGGCATCCTTAAAATATTCAATGACAAATTAATTAAATAAACTGGTGTATGGCTTATAAACCTCTCTAATTTTATATGAAAGACATTTGCTGCTATTTTTTTTTTGTTTGTTTGTTTTTTTACTCAGCTTCTGTTTGCAAATGTGACACTGTAAAGGAGTATTTGATAAAGACAAAATAAACAATCTGTGCCTTCTGTCTGCTTTTGGGAGCTATGTCTGTGGTATTTACTTTGTTTGATCTAACTAACGTGGATCTTAATTTTTCTCCATAAAGTAAATGTCATCTTCCTCCCCAAGGCCTCTCTCTCTTGCTTTGAAGAGATATTAAGGGCATGCTTATTCCTAGTGGTGCGTCTCGACAGCATGTTGGAAACTGGCTGGGTGCGTGGAAGGGTAAATTAGCAATTAAAAGGCTGGTTCACATCTTCTGAGCAGGGACGGAGTAAGCAAAATCCTGCTGCCTTCCGCCACCTCATTAACGTCCAGCCAGGGAGATGGAAACAAACAGAGAGTCTGAGGGTTACCCTAGGTGAGAATCTATCAATGACATGCTCTCTCGCTGGATTGTGACGAGGTATTAATGAGCTTCTAATGCCAATGAGAGCTAATTATCAGCCTGCTGGAGTGAGAAAGGGGAAAACATGGAGGGCTGGGGTACTGGAGAAGCAGATGATGATTCTGAAAAGATATGCAAAGATTTAAAGTGTCGCTGATGCCAGATCGATATTCTCACCAGCACACAAGCAGCAGAGTGGAAAGCGCATCTCGCAGGAGCCATAACAGTCATCAATTATCTGTCCGCAAATGTGTACACAATCGTTAAATGTAAACTCAAACCCATGTATAAACTCACAGAAAGCCTCATTAATGCATGCTTTTCCATTTTAAACATGCTTGGATGTCGACGAGTCTTAACCTGTCAACACCCGACCCGTTCTGTCAACATACCCTCCTCCTCACCGGTCATTAATCAGTTCAGTCCAGTAATGGAAAAATGGAGCAAAAAATGGACAGCGACTTGGTGCATAGTCAGCAAAAGAGAGAGCTTAGACAGAGGGCAAAACTTTTGATTTACCAGTCTATTTACGTTCCAGCTCTCACCTGTAGTCATGAGATTTGCTGAGGCCCCCCCCCGGTTCACACTGTACTACACTTCCAGAGACTGGGAGAACTCTCTTGTGAAGTTTGCGGATGACACCATCATCGACCACATTATAAACAGCGGTGACAGTTCATATTGGCTGGAAATCAACTATTTAAGCAAGTTTTAATGACCTAGTATCAGAAACATGATAGCATTGTCATGACACATTCGTTTTTAAAGTAAATTACTTTCCTGGAGAAGAGCTGAATATTTTCTTCCCACTGTGTTAGATTAATATAGAAGCAGTCCAACAAAGTCCTGTCTTTTGAAAGGTGGCTGGATGTTTTAGCCTACAAGCCTTTCTTCCTCCCCTTTGGTCAGGAGAACAGAGCACAGAGGCATGCAGATAAATCTTCAGTGGCGCACAATTGGGCCGGTGGAAATTACTTTCCGGTGCGGTCGTGAAATTGAACGGAGAGTCACTCGTCTTTGAACGCCAAGTTTGGGTGAAAGACGTTTGAAAACAAACACAAAGCAAAGTTTCGAAGTGCTCTGTGAGAGGATTAAAACAATCATTAGCCTACAGTTTTTCTCTAAGCTCTCAGTTAGGTTGGCTATCACACTCCACTAATAAATCAGCCAATTACACAGTGGTAAGAAGGGTGTGGGGGATTACTGTTCATTAGTGAGCACTGCAAGCGTTTACTGATGCTGAGACAATAGACGAGCTAAGCCCCACCCTAAAGCATGTCACTCTAAACAAAGGCAGATGATAATGACTTAACCGACTGATAGTAGGCCAAGCTGAGGCCTTTGTGGCTTCTGACAGCCTCTCTTCTCTCCATTTAATATAAAACCGCATGGGTCATTTAGAGCAGGAGAAAATGCACTTGAGGCTGGTACAATGGTAATGCCTGGCCACATGAAAGCGAACCAAAGTGGCTGTGACTGCAGCGGCCACACTTCTAGACGCACAACAATGCTCCAGATGTGCCTGAAAAATGTCCCATGCACCACAGTGATAATACCAAGGGCACCAGCAGTTACACTTTCATTCTTAAGCACTTGTGTATTTAAACATTATCTGATTCAGAGCCCCAGAACTGGTTCCATCTGCACGCCAGCAGAGCAGGGAGTTTTGGGGAAATCCTGTGATGTACAGCAGGACGCTGAGCAGATAAACTATTTGTTTGGCAATTCTGACTTAAAGGCAGTTATTTATGGAACGCATTGTCGGTGGTTGCGCTTACCCTGAGACTATGAGTCATGAAACAATGTCAGAAGCCAGTTACATCAGAGGAAGGTTTGTGCAGGAGGAGGAATGTTCCAAATACATCACACATGATAAGAGGATTCCTCAAATCCGAACAAGCTTGAGAAAGTGACAGAGAGAAACCAAGCATTGGATGGGGAGATGAGTTGAAACGCCAAAGTGAACTCTGGATGCCCCCTAAGTTCCCCTATGGGCTCATTATCGGGGCTTTGTCTGTATGCTTTGCCGATTGAATTGCATTTTTTATGAACTGTAAATCCAGGACAAGTTTACTGTTGCAGTCTGTGCTGCTTCAAATAAATAAACAGTACACATTCACATCTGAAGGCTGTGCCCACAAAGCTACAGCAAAAAAGACCTACAAAAACGAAGTGCATTTAGTATATCATTCAAAGAATTAAGACATTCTCAAAGCAGGGACAACAATTATGCATTTATTAGATGTTAGGAAAACAGCTCGTCCGAAGTTATTCACAGAACATTTTGTCGTCTCACAACAGAATTCCCCTCCTCCTCCTCCTCTTGCATCCCAAAAGTTAAAAAAAGAAGTGCCCGCGATGTATTCATCAATTTACAAGTCAAATGACTGAGAGTGAAACACTTAATTAGACTTGTAGATGCAGTAGCATGATAGCACCTCATTTCACTTTGCAGAGCAAACATAAGCCATTTAGCAGATGCTTTTATCCGTGGGGCCTTACAGGCAACATGAACGCTGCATTCTCCTGAAACCTTAGCGTCTCGCTCGCTCACCTTACTTAAACTACATCCCTATTGTTTTATGGGTGCACTTACCAGCATGTAAACAGGCCAAGAGGCATTTACTGTCCCTTTTAGAGAGCCTCATACCCGGGAAGGGGCCTTTTCTGAAGGGAAAGAAGCTGAATGGTTTCCGTGTCTCTATTTTCCCCCCACGGAGGCAACCTACTGCACTTTCGGATGGGGTCATGTTCTTAGCAGACAGTACAAGATGTTACTTAATACGGCCAGGCCACACAACATTGCTGGCTCTCAGGAGAAGAGAGGATGAAGCCAGGGGACGGCTGAACGCATTAGCAAAGGCCAAAACGTGAAGATTTTCATTAGTGGAGGTCGAATTTCAAGTGTTGCTTTTCAAGATGGCACTTCTCCTTTATCAAGTTCAGAATAAAAAATGAGATAACAGATGAAAGCAGAGGTCATGAGACTGAAACTCTGGCGCTGCGCTGAATCTTTTACGTAAATCACATATTCTATTTTGCATGTGTGAACTAAAGACACTCATAAAGTCATGTTATAATCGGCCTCTCAATCGTTGCTACACACACACACACACACACACACACACACACACACACACACACACACACACACACATACATACACACACACACATACACACACGCTCATGCGTAAAGATGAAAGCGCACATACATCTTGCATTCAGACATTTGGAGAAAGCATTTGGACTAAAGTAAAGCAGCCGTGTCAGAGGTGATGAGTATGTTATGGCTCCCAGTGGACCGTGGACCCCACGTGTCAATGTCACAGCAGACAAATAGTCCAAAAGCGGACCGGGCCACTTTCCTCTCTGCTTGACATGAGGGGTTTTTTTGCCTTTAGATCTTGGTTCATAGCTTTCCACAGGCAGCACATCACAGTTCTGCTTCTATTTTACTTTTATTTGGCCAAGATGTCTGACTGACAGTGGTTATAGGGTAAACACAAGGATCCATTCAAGCAAAAATACTGTAAGAATTGTGTTGTGCTCCGTACTGTAAACATGTCATCTCCCTGGCAAGAGCACAAAGATTGATTTTGGCAGATCATTTAGAATGTGTACGCTAAACGATTTTACCCTGCAAAGTAAAAATAGAACTTTTTCTGTTTTGTGCCCATCACTGGAAATGTAAGAGTTGCTTTTTTTAATTATTTTTTTTAACACTGCAGACACATCAATGAAAGCAAAACGGACAGCGGTAAAGCTTCCAGGCATCATTTCCGTCTCCTGTAATAGACTTCGCTTCATGAAACGGTGCCATCTTTCCATCCGGGCCAGGATTTCAATAAAGCACAACCAAACTCAGTTTTGCTCCCGCTGCCTTTTTAAATACACACACCAGCATGCATGTTTTACCGGTGTGTTTTACCATGCCCGCGCCCTATGGTCCAGTGCGCCTTATGTATTTGTTAAATACAGAAAAAGCACCCGTAACTGAAACCGCGCCCTATAACCCGGTGCGCCCTATGGTCGTGAAAATACGGTAGTTGTCCGTCGCTTTTGGTGTGTTAGGCCCTTTACAGTTTACAAGGCAACATGACACCCTAATGTCTTTGCAAAGAAGGAGTTTCACCACGTCCTGCCTGCCTCCTACTGGTTCTTGTCCAGTCACACAAAAAACAAAACAGCATTTTGCCATCTATCACAGAAAATCAATAAAAGCTGTGCTCAGACAAAATTTAATTTCCCCAGGAGCACTGTGGTGTGGTAAATTTAGTTTTGAGTAAGAACATCTCTGTTAATTACAGAGAACAAATCAAGCCAATCGTGTTCTCACTCAATCAAACAGTAAATTTGCTTAAAATGGCCCCACTTTGCCTTGTTTGCCATGTTTGAACAAGGGAAAACAGAAAAAAAAAGTCAAAACTTACTGAGACAGAGTATGAAGGGCTAACAGAGTGTGGAAAGTGAACACTCAACACCCTCGACAAATGTTTTAAGGTGCTGCTAAGCATTGCCACTGACCATGAATGGCTAGACTACAGTTTCTACATGACTGACAGTAGACAAAGCAGATGTATTGAGCAGCTGCCAGGTGTGAACACAAAGTAACCATGTGTATGCATGCGAAATGAGCTGATTCTAAGAAGCAGCATCCAGAATTCCAGTGAATATATATATTTCTTAAAAGCCAACACCAGACAGTAAACATGCTGCGTTGTCAGTCATACAAATTGAGAAGCAAAAACAAACAACAGCACTGTTGTGGCTTCCACGGTATCAAGTTAGACACAGTGTATTAATGTGGCTATTCTTTGAGAATCTACAGTTTGTTTACCTGGAAAGAATTTTCTGATTAGTTGAACATCTGGGCTTCACAGTTTAGCTTTCTTTCAGCAAGGCAGTTTAAAAATATTGAAACGCCCACACTGTCTATGCTCGGAAACCATAAATGGGGATGTATAAATTGTATGAGCAAAATCATCCTAACCCTGCCTACCCCCACCGTATCGTGCCTGAGTCTAAATATCATGAGTGGTTTGCTCTGTTTAATTGTGTCTTACATGGCCTCATTCTGCTCATGCATTGGACCAGCAGCCACTCTACATGTAATTGTAAAGTGTAAGTGTAATTAAGGTTCACACATTTCTTTATAGCATTGTCAATTGGAAAAATACAAGTTAAGCTATGCTGAGTTGTATTTAGTGAATCAAAAATAGCTTAAAATTGGCAAATATTCTTAAATAATGATAATTTTTTTTAATTATTATTTAAAATCATCTTTTTTAGGCACAATAAGTAATAAAGTTACATTCAAACATAGGAGTATATTAGTGGACTGTATTGCTAACAGCTAACCTAGAACAGTACTTTTGACACAGCACATAAAAGAACATCAAAAAAATCATTGAAAATATACCGTGCTACAGGCAGAAATATCTGCAAAACTTTTTCCAGTTTTTTCAGTAAAACTATACTTTCACTTTGTAAAAAAAAAACTGGGGCTCTGCTGTCATGCTTCAACTCAGAAGCCAAAAAGGTAAGCTTACCCTCATACCTCCCAAATTCAAACCAGACAATATACATTTGCATGTGAAAATCTATAAATTCCTTTTGGATTGGGCTAATTTTGATGCCTTGCTCCCCTGGCCCGCAGGCTGGGCCAGTCTCCCAGCTGGAGAAAGCTTTTTCCTGGGCACTGATGTTGGTGCCCCTTCATTCCCTGCCCTGGCCCCACTGAACCTACACCCACAGTGAATTATAAAGCCAGCTATGGATGAATTGACTAAGAGTGAGGGTCCGCGGGTTTTCCTCTTAAAAAGCCTAAAATACCTCAAACGACACAGTTCAAAGACTTGAAACATGATCATTTGGCAACAAGCACATTCATAAACCGAGGGTCGGTGGAGGGGTTACATTAAAAAAAATGTATGTTTCCTGCTTGTTTCCACATCTGCAGTCTACTAATGATATTAACATTTGTTTTTATAATGTACACACCATTTGTTTATCAGCCATCAAACTGGAAAGAAAGCTAACAAAGACCGTGTGCTGTTTAATCTAGATCCTTAAGTTCATTTATGAGCAGTAATTGTTCAATTGTCCATGACAGCCCAATACTCTCAGATTTCAACACTGACCCATTCTCCTTCTTATCTACAGATAAACAGTACATTTTTTTCATCCTTCAACAAAGCAGTTTTCTGAATGATATAATGGTTTCACTGGCCCTGTCTTGAATGGACAGTAACAGATTTTAACTGCCCTGTCATGCAAACGAAGAGATTCCTAGTCAGTGGGTTAATTAACTGTCCCATTTTGCAGAAAATAAGATTTCCATCTCTTTTTTGATTACAAAGCATAGGTGCTACAAGCATATGGTGGAAGATATCAAAATGCTCAATCGACAGAGAAAAGTACACAGCTATTCCAAAACTGTGCCTTGAATGGGCCATCAGGACCTCTGTAAGGTTTTGATGTCACAACTATACATCCATAGGAGCTGCCTGCACAGGCCTGTGAGAGCTGACCAATCACAACAAAGCCCTCAAAGAGACTAAAACAGAGTAAAACTAGTGTAGCAATGGACAGCATGAAATAAATGATGTGTCTTTTGAACATTAAAGCATGTTATGAATTTTAGTAAACGCCCAAAACAAAATGATGAATCCGAAAAGGAGAATATTATATCAGCTTTAAAAGCATTTACACGGTGACCCAAATAAGCAACCTATTTGTTTTTATGGCGTTCTGCCCCTCCCTCCTCTCTCGTCTGATGTGGCCAATGAGTTTCATGTCAGCAACTGCTCCTGTTAAAGAGAGCGGTTTCTCTGAGGAGGAAGCTAGTTATTGGCTTGACATTTGTATGTAGGTTTCTATGAGCTCAAGGGTCAGGGTCAGCACCTCTCGCTGCATTTTTGTTTAACCACCTCAGTCACATAAATGCACGGGATGAGGAAAGCTGATAGGGGCATTTGACATGACAGAGTAAGGAATAAAAGTCTGAATGTGACCTCGGGAACATGGGGTCATAAACACTTTATGCTTTCTGCGCCTGTAACAGAGAGACAGCCGGGGAAAGGATTGGTGGTAATAGCGAAGCGTATGCCTTCCACATGAAAGATCTTTTCTTCCGCAGCTCTTGGGAATAAAGTCAGTCAAGGCCACCTCAAGTCTGACTTTAGTCGCTGTGATGAAATGTGTGTTTCGTGAGTGCTCGACTGCCAAGCAGAATCAAGAGGTTCTTTGATGGGTTACCCATTTGTAGAGCCTTCAACAACATACGGTCTTGGCCTACTCTCTGGGTGACCTAGTGCAACTCACAGACTTGAGGTACAGTATTTATTTTTTCACTGACAGTGTGGGCTCTGAAGTGAAAAGGTAAAAAGTAAAAATAACAGCATTTGTTCAAGTTGATGAATCTGCTGTGTAGTTAGGGGGGAAGTATTCTTAAAACAGGATCTCGGATTTTCCAGAAAAAGTGAAGTTGAGGAATGAGCACGGCCCATATGTAATGAGAAAGTTCATTACTCAGGCGTATAGGTATGAGATGCAGCCGGCCTTGTGACCCTCTGCAGCCTTGTACTGTAAGCACTGTCCATGTATAACTGTATAAGCATGAGCTTAGATAACGCTCAGCTCAACACTGGGAAAGCAAGATAAGAGCGGCTGTAGTCACACAGCTAAACAAGAATGTGATTAACAAAGTTTTGAAGTCAAAAAGTACAGCAGCAACCAACCAGAATACTGAATACCCAACTCATTTATTATATAAAATCAGAAAAATGTGCATACAGCAAGTGACTCCAGTGCAAAGTAACAACAATGACCAGAGGATCTGTTTGAGCCAGTCTCTTTTTAGCAATTTGCAAATAAATCCCCAAAATTAATCCACCAAGGAAAAAGGGAAGGCACTTCACAGAAAGGCAAGTTAAATAAATGTGCAAGTGAGAACAAAGCATCAGCTAAAGATGCTCTCCCATGCATTAAATTACCAACCTCAAACGAAAGTGGGCTCACACTTTTTAAATTAGATTTATAACTTCATGTGCATTGGATGAAGTAAAGTCTTTACATTCATTAAGTTGTTCTGTCGTTCCAACGTTGAATTTGATTTAAAGGAGGATAATAGCACCTTAATGATTACATCTTCTATCTCTAAGATCGTTAATAAAACAGTACAATTTTCCCCCCGACTTTGCAGGCCCATATTATTAGAACTTTATTCCAATCATCCACTTATTACAGTATCCACAGCAGCACAGCATACGTGATGGATATGTCAGGTCCAGCCCACTTATTTTTCTACAATAAAGTTGACTAGTGTCTGTTCATGAATCATTTATATTAAATCTTACTGGGTGCCACAGATGAGGTATGGTGCCTGCCAAAGAATGCCTCCAGTGATGCAGGTGCTGCTGGGTAATGACCGAGGCTGACTTCCTGGGTAGACACAGAGCTGGAGGACAGTATGAGCGCTCTCTATGTTTCTACAAGCACAGATCACAGTTTGACTTGTAACTGCCAGATGACAGAGAGGTATTAGTTAGCTGAGTTGCCTGTGTCCGTGTGTGTGTGTGTGTTTGATCTAACACAATGCACAGTTTTGTTGCTGCTCATGCCCTCTCTCATTCTTCTTTTTCTCTCCCACTTTCTCTCCGCTGTCCTCTGTCCCTCCCATGTCTCTGTTTTGACAGTAAGTTCTTGTAATTACATGAGCAGCAGTCTGTTGGCTCGGGCTTTGCCTGGAGGGCTGTGCTAGTGCCATGGATAATGACGGAGCTTCAGCATCTGTAGCAAACAAAAACATGGCAGAATGCTGGGCAGTCCATATAAATGCACACAATGCACAAGTTTCGTTTTTGGAGGGACATTACGCCCCTTGGAACCACTCCAAACAAATCATCCACATGCTTCAGTAAACTACCTGTCTGTGATGATCTTCCTGTTTCTCAAGTTTCTTAACATTTTTCCAAAATCATGGGTCCGGCTGATCAAATGTCAGCAAACCAGTTGTTAAGTCAAAGAAAATATTTCACTTCATTTGATGAGCTAATAACCATCAAAACCAAACCACATTTGCTAGCTAGCAGACAGTTGCTAATTACAGTTAGCTGAAGTTAGCTATCAGCCACAAGACATTCCAAGTAACTGATGAACTAAGCTCAGACATGGCTCAGTAAACAACAATTTCAGGTTGTTGGCTACACAAAGTTACATAACTGATTGATGACTCCCACATTGGAGGAAGTCTGCAGGTCCAGAAAGTGCTATGTGCACAAAATGCATTAAAAAAAAACAATGATAACAAAAGAAGAAGGCTAGTATGATGATGTTGTGAAGTCGCGATGGATCGTGGGAATTGTTATGAAACGACCTCCATTGCTGATTCTGAGATGGCATGTATTAAAAGTTTTCCTTACATTAGTCGAGTTCACCAACTTCCTTCCTCACCCTCTGACATATTCTACTGACATTTCCTTGAAGTAAGAACAGCAATGAAATCGGCAACTTTTGTCTGGGTTAAAAAAAAATTGGCAACGTTTGGGATAATGCAAGTACACAAACAAAAAAATCAAAATAACTATGGAAAACAAAAACACAAAACAAAAAAGATGGTTTAGTGATTGAAGAAAACACTTAAATTGGAAATCAAATGAAAAAAAAAAATATTTCAAGTGTGGCTGAAATCAGAAACCATGTGGCAGGTTTGCTGACAACAAAAAATATGAAATGATCTTCTTAACACTGTTCCAACTAAAATCCATTTTTCATGACACACAGAACAGGCTCTGGGACAATGTCAGAGCTCAGACAGTCCTTATCCTATTACCTGTCAATCATGTCCTCACACAACTCGATTACCCGCCATACCTGTAACTTCAATTACCTGCAATGGGAAGGCGAGGTGTCAAAATATTGATTCCATTAATGTCGCACTCAAAATAATGACGCCCGGCTGAGGAGTTATGGCCCGTCTGGATAAAGGACTAATAAGGACGCAGTAATCAAAAGGTGGTGGTGAAGACATTGATGACATTTGCGACTACAGAAGAGGGCTGCAGGTGGAAGTAGGATCCGTAAGGATCCAAACAAAGGAAAGTCCTCAGAGTGTGGAGCATCATCCATCTGACTGTATTGACTGACTTCAGTTACAGCTGACCTTTTACACAAGAAGATGCCACGTGTCATTTCCTGGTTCTGGGATAACGAGTGTCATATAGACAAGAGTTAAAGCAAGCTAAATAATGAGCAAAGCCTCAACTATATAGTGCAGGCAGACTTATTTCAAAAGACCAAATGTAAAAAAAAAAAAAAAAAAAAGATGTCCTTGTCCCGCCCAACAGGACAGAGCTATTTAAAGGGAAAACGTTTCTACTAAACTTTTTATTTCCGCTAATTTTGGTTTGATGGGATTTCCATTTTTCTCTTGAAATATCTCTTCCCACAACTTAACCACCTAAGGTTTGGACCATTTGGCAATTTTAACAGAATGAACCGATGGGGTCATTTGACTGTGGATGCCTCTGGCCACAGTTGTGTATCCAGCTGTGGAGCCTCTTCATCAATATCACTATCAGCGACGGCCTCGGAACAGCTGAATACCCAAGGTCAAGTGGTCAGAAAGTGGATTAAGTTACGAAGATTAAACTGTGCCCTCTCCTGTCCCCAGAATAGCACTCAATTAATCATTAGATCCAGTGCTTTGTGGAGGGTAGAAGTGGATTTCTTAGACATCACCTTTGAAAAGATTTTCAAACAAAGTGGCCTTGAAGTGTGTTCACAGTGACTCCATTGGAATAGTGTTTGTCTCTGTGAAACAAAGCTGCATTCTTCCACGAACAACCATGCTGAACACAGCGCTTTCTCTAGTAAATCTCAAGTTAAAGGTGTTCCCTTATCTTGAAGGCATCTGCTGGCTCACCATGTGCGGTGACACAGCCCCTTCAAACAAAACTGCAACACATTTAAACATTTACTGGTGGTGGAGGAAAAAAAAAAGGGGGGGGGGGTTGAAAGCTAAATGCTGCAATAGCTGTTTCATGCCAGAATAGTTTTCGGGCGCCAGAGGCTGAATTGGTTAACAAGTTGATGCATTAGAAAAACACTGAGGAAAACATAATCAGAAACACAGGGCTCACTCAGCATGCCACTGAGGCGACATATAAATCAGAGGAGGGCAGATAAGAAGTGGGGAGCGGGGCCAGGAGGGCGTCGTGCAGACAAATAATTGTCACATTTTTGAGAGACGTTGGATAATGAAGGCCAGACGGCACAATTATACGGCACTTGTCATAAAAGACCCTGTGCTCGTGGGTCAGGAGTGCTCCATTGTGACTTTCCTGTTGTGGTGTCGGAGGAAGCGAGCCAAAGACTCGCCCCGGCTCTGGACCGTCTCAGTCTAAGCCTCCGGGCAGGTGCTTTATTTTGTGCACGGCCAACAGAGCACACGCATCTCAGAGAGTTTGTGTGGTGCTCTCGGAGTGAAAATGGAATTGGAAAAATAACTTATTCATGGTCGAGCTATTAAACATTTTGCATTTCCACACACACATTCTTCGCAGGGTTTTTTTTTTAAGCAGTGACACGCTGTGCAGTTCAAAACCAGTGTTTACTCTGGCAGAACAGACATCTCAGCCCAAACAGAAGACTTCAAACTTTTTCAGACAATAAAAGGGAGAGAGTTATTAGTCTTCTGGTATCAAGCAGAGAAGTGGGACAGACTGTAACATCTTTGACGGGATATGACAAGGCAACGTGGAGCTCGCGAAGCCCAGAATTACAGAACAAACTTCAGCTCGAGTGGTCTTTTCCATTACCAGAATGTGTATTCAGCCGTTTGACCCCCGCTCAAAATAACCTGCTGCGTCCAAAAATTATTTACTCCTTTTAAATATAGCCGGAGACCTCAATTAAGTCGGCCCGCCACCTTTCTGTTGGGGCTAAATGGATTTACTTCTTCCAACAAATTGCTTCTCCCGCCGTGCGCTGGAGGACAGTCATTGTGAATACAGTAGTTGTGAGCTTACCGCTATTCGGGTGTTTCTGGGAAACCAACAAGCAATCCAGACGCTTCTTTCAGAGATTAAATAGATTTTCTAAATACCTTATCTCAAGCCTGGCTGGTTGTTGGCCGTGATAGCCACTTCTTGTCAAAAAGCCTGTGAGAAAAAGCCAGACCAGATGCCTTTTCTTGCTTCATTTTTAAAAACAATTTGTCAATTTCAGCCATTACACCCGAATGATTACTGAACCGTATGTCAGTGCATATGCAGGTTTGGTCTAGTTACTCTCCATAACTAACAACATATGTCATTTATGAGGGCATGAATACATATAATTGAGCTCACATTTCAAATTGTCTCTGTGCCAAGCCTGCGAGCCACTGCTACACTGCTGCGTTAGCGGCTGTTACAAGCAAAAACTACACCAAAACCGTACTTTTGTCCAACAAAGCCAACAATTTTCTTTGCAGCACAGTTTCAGATTAATTATTTGTGTCACTTTATAGGGACAACAGACACAGTGCACAGTATGAGGCTTATTTCAAAGTCTACAAAGAAAAATGAATTGAGTTAGTTTACAAGCTCACTAAATCAGGACCACATATTAGTCTGCAAAAACTTCAGGCAGAATAGAGAAAGGAATGACTACTTGATGTACAGTATGTATTTCATTGTCAAAAGACAAAAGCATTTGTGACAAAATAATATAACAAGGCTGCAGCGACCCAGAATAAATGTTGGCAATGCAATGATTTGTTGAAACTTTGGATATATGGATATGTTTCTATCCGAGGCAACTTTATATTTCTCAGTCTTTCATTTTTTATGTTTTAATGCAACAACACTTCTCATGATATGGATAGGATTGCCCCCCCCACCCCCAGCTATATTTCACCATCATGTTTTCCCAAGGCTAACCAAGTGGTTTTTATGTATAAAAGGAGCATGCACACAGCATTGTGACAAGAATGGAATTGAAAATTCAACCTAAAGAAGGTAAATATGCAACATAAATATACCCAGTTTTAATGTACTGTTTTGTTGCTGTTTTGTTATGGAAAATGTTCCATTTGATTAATCGTTTTTATTTAATATCAAATATTAAATGGCATCTCTCCTGCAGTCTCTCACGCAGCCGTCAAGTCACCACCTCCTTCCACTCCTGACATGAAAATTGCCTCATGTACATGAAATCTTAACACGTTTTGTTGTGTATGTAATATGAAACTATGAAATGTACAAATGTATTGATATGCATGTTTTTTCATAAAAGTTCAATACAAACATGTTATGTAATGCTGGCGACCGGGCTCGGCTGTAGCTCCAATCAATGGCTGCTTCCCATTCTCACTTTTATCATCCAACTATCCGACAGCTTTTAGACTGATTATAGAGTATAGCTGCACAAAATTGGACTTTGAATACAACTGTATTGATCTTTAAAATGATATAAAAACAAGGAGGGGACGTGTTGATGAAATGGCAACAGAGATTCAAAACACAGTTTCAATTTGAACTTTAATTTTGGATGATTACCAATCAATGCCAGTCAGTTACAACCAACATCTGGCTAATTACCACACTGCAGAGCAAAGTATTGATGCTCTCTCTTCAAGATTTTCAAATTGAGTCCTAATGGACCAGGGATACTTGATCCAAGGGGATTCATGGTCCTGATGGAAAAGGCTTACATCAAGGCAGCCACATACTGTGAGGCAGAATCATGTCGGCGTCAAAGTAGTTAAATCTCAGAAAAGCTGTTTGGTCATTAGAATAGCCAGATGTTTTGTTTTTTTTTTCTTAAGTGTACAGTAAATCCTAACATACTGTGAATCCGGCCATTTCTGCAGATCAGATTCTTCAGACAAACCACATCGGATAAAAGGACTTGAATGGAATATCCCTACAACAGGATCCAGGTCAAAAATAGCCAGGCTTTGAAAGAATACATTAAAAGATTTTCGAGCCAAGTGGTGAATGAAAGTAATTTACTGTCATAAGCTGTGATTTTTAGAATCAGAGCTCAAAAATCACATTGAAAAGACAAGTGTAGCTGCAGCCTTAACATTATCTTTGGCCAAAGAAATATACAGACCATCTCTCTGTGGCTTTATACTGTAGGCGTTCACTCCACATCGATTGACTTTACTCTCCTTTTCCCTCTCCTTCCCCATCTGCAATTCTGATTCCACCTCAGCGCAGCCAAGTGTGTCTATTCCAATACCTGACAGGCCCACTGGACGTGCACAGGTAGCCTCTGCGAGCTGCAGAGAGTGACGGATGGCCAACATACCACACCGGTCAGGTTGCTCATGTTTAATTCTGATTGCAACCTTTTTCCCAGCCAGTCATCCGGCTGCTCAGCTCAGGTCCCCCGTCTGCAGCACCCATGGGAGCTGGAGCGCGCCGTGGTTCTGAGCTGGGGCCCTCTCTGTCCATCACCTTCAACATCTGCCTCTGTGGAACATTCAATTTATTTTATAGCACCACTCCACTTGATAGCACTGACCTCCCAGATCCCTCAGAGAGTAATGAGATGGCTACGCTGATGTCAGTCTCAGTGTTGACTGGGAGGACCAACCACCCGGTGGGGCTCTTTAAAAAAAAAATAATAAAAAAAAAAAAAGAAGAAAATGTGGAGTAGAGAGGAAGGGGGATTCAATTCGGTAGGGTCATGTTCTGATTTTCAAAGGAAGCTCCTCTCAGGCCCTGCTGTGCCCGATTGTAGCACTGTCCCTTCACTGATAGGCATGTGTGATTGGTTCGTCACGCCTGGGATTCATCATTAAATCTAAATACAAGGAAGGGATTGCAATGAGACGGTGAGGGTCTCACATGATGCTCCAGTATTGACTCAAAATGTCACAGCAGAGAGCAGAACTGTCAGGAGAGAGGTCACATTTCAATTTGAAGAGTGCCATGCTGTGGCCAGAGCAAGGACTTACATCTTGAATTTGGCTGAGAAGCAGTAAGAAAGAACCCTTTGTCTGTTGTGATCAGCATTCATTATCATCCAGTGACCCCACGGCGATGGTTCCTGTGCCAAAACTGTTAAAAACCACATTAAAACCTCCCAACATTTGGAACTTTGAAGGCCCACTCATATCTAAGCCATGCTGGCAGTCACATCTGCAAGCATCATTTCTGAGACACATGCACATATCATGGTCTTCATTACGACTGTCCATTATCCAAACCGATGAGGAATTGCTGAACATGTGAAGAGCTTCGATCAAAGTTAAGATTTTCCCGGTTTGAAGAAAAAAAAAAAAAAAAAAAGATCTGAACATTCTCTCACATACACAAAGAGTTTAGCAGCAAATTAAAGATGAACTTTTAAAAATAAGTCACTGGTGGATTCAATTATAACAGTTTGCCGTCTGGGTTTTTAGAGAAACTGGAGGATGAAATTCTGGAACTGATATTTCTTTTCTAAAAGAGCACATAAGATTTTTGATTTCAAAGTCCGGAGTCCTCTTTAGTTCTACCTACAAGGCCCAGATTACAGATGCGGTAGTAATCATAATGAAACCTAATCAGATAATGTCTGACGTCTCCTCTCCAGATGTGATGGTGGTGTCCCAGAAGCTTTTCCTTGATTTAAAAGGAAAATAGTACATCTTTGAAGTTTTTAAGTAACATAAAGTACCATAACTCTCTCAGTCAATATTAGTGTTAGCTAAATAAGAAAAATACAGCTCTATTTCACTTGAAATCTTTGAGCCTAAGCATACATCTATATCTCACGACAGGTGTCAGATGCTATCAGTTCATGTGTAATAAGGCCTGTCGCTTGCAGATATCTGTGTTCAAAATGCAACTCTTCCAGAGGACCTCATATACATTGACACTGTTCAGGAAACTGGGAGCATTAAAGCTTTTTCTAGTGGAAAATATCAACTTGAAAATGAGCATAATGTGTCTTCTCTTAACCGACTGGATTAGTATCAAACAACACTGGTCTAATTCAACAAAATGAGCATCGGGCATTGTATACACCCCAGAGCAGCAGTCCATCACAGGGCTCAACGTCAAAACAAAAAAGAACTATGAATAAATCTGTTGTCACAAATACTGTACACTAGTTTGTGTTCATTTTCCAGCATGATATAACAAAAACATTTCAGTTCTGCTGTTGCCAATGGGCATGAATTAAGAGAGTAAAAACTTTTTATTAATGCTACAAAGTTTTTTTTTTTACTGTCAGCGCTCTGACAGATAACTCAGCTCTCTCCTCCAAGGGCAGTGAGTGAGTGGGAATCAGGCCAGCTTAATGACATCACCTGAAACTGCCATACGTTGGAAAATACAACAAAGTTCTCCGGAACTAAACAACATAAAAAGTTAAAAATGGCAAAAAATTGAATAGATTTTTGTCCATTAAATTACATTCCAGTGTGTGTGTGTCTGTGTGTGTGTGTGAGAGAGAGAGAGGAAGATATAAACTGAGTCACTGAATATATTGAGATATATATTAGTGCACTCTCTCTCTCTCTCTCTTTCCACTCCTCTTTCAGTCGCGCACCCACAGCTGAATTCCTTCCTGCCCCGCTGATTAACTCAAACATTAATCAGACCTACAGGTGATTGCTATAAACAGCACTGTGGTCCATGTGGCCTTAGTGTCATGTGTTTATGTGCGCATGCATCTCTCTACACCACCTGCTAATTAGCATCTCGCCGGGAAACTACAGTGTGGACCCTAATTCCACCAGGAGGAAGGCAAGGGTGGAAAGTTTGGAGGCAGAGGGAGAAGAGGTGGTTAGTGCGAGAGAAACTTGACGCCTGAAAGAGAGGAAGCGAGAGGGAAATTGGAGATGGGAAATTAAGGCAGTGACAGAGAAAGTGAAAGAGTTTTTCACGAGAGGAAGTGGCTGAGAGCGTGGAAGATGGAGAGGAAGAGGAATTTGGCAGAGCCAGGAGTCCTTGAAGATGAGAAACAGAGAGTATGACAGCCAGGGAGGGTGAGGACAGCTGTGTCTTTTTGATGGCACCAAGGCTAACGTTTGGGTCCTGTCTATCTTGAATGAATACCGTGCATTTTCCTCCTGTGCATTTCTAAGTAACGCCTTCCCTTTTTCGACAGCCTCTGCGGAGAATGGGAGCCTTCCCTGGGGTTAGTATAAGGGAGTGACAGTTGGGGTGTTTTTTGGAAGAAAGAGAAAAAAATTAAATGACAAACTCGGTTGGGCTGCTGAATCTCAATGATACTCCTTGGCTCTTTCAAACGTAACTTCTTGACAGCGCTGAGCCCTCAGCCTGGTCCCGGGCAGTCCTTCAGGCTTACTGCACAGGAATGCAGAGCAGAAGGACTGATGCAGTTATAAATAACTCATCCTCTCATGTACCCATGGCAATTAAACACCATTTGAAGTCTTGAAAGAATTACCTTCTTGATATTGTTTGGGTTCAAAGGCCCCCTGCCCATGGTTTCCACAGATGTAGCCTCTAATGCAGCGTCTCTCCTGATTGTGTGCAGCATGGGCCAGGGCCCGCATGATAAGGATCATGCTCATTGAGACAATTTAATGCTATTTCTTGGGAAATTCTCTCCTTAGATTGATCCCTTTGAACTGGTTAAATTAGCACGGAAACACTATTTTCCACTCCATTCCCCCAAATAAATGAATAAATACATACAAGTTGCTCTGCTGTGTGAATGGATAAAAGCACCATATGGAGTTCTGGAAAAATATCTCGGGGAACGAGTGGGAGAAAACCTCCAAATAAGGGCTTGGTATTAAGAAGCAGAGGGGAAAACAGTGTTTTCATTATTCATGACTTGATGGCTGATAAACACTAATCACCATAATCTCCTCTTGTGTTGTTTTCCTTTTAATACACCCTATAATCGTATCGTTTTGACAAGCAGACAGAGCTTTGTAGGGGGGTGTGGGTTATCTGTCCTCTGTGTGTTCACACCCAGTAATTCGCTGATACAGAGGTGGTCTGGGCGTCTTAAATAAATGTCTGCTGGACTGCTTCGAGGGCTCTGATTTACGAAGATGTGCTAATATTATTCCCTACCCTCCAGGCTTCTCCTGTGCTGCCCACCCTTATTATTAGATTAGCTCCTTTCTTTTCCCTAAAAACACATTGGACGCAGCATCTGGAAGCCATAGCCAGGGCTACCAAGAGCTTTAAAAAACAGGGCAGGGACTGCAGCAGGGGTATCGTAGCGTAAGGGCATTTATGTGGCCGGGAGGACAGGAAGCTGCCACTGTGGGCAAACCTGAGAACTCAGCGTCTTTTATGGAACATGACTTTTTGCAGAATCCAATGTCCTCCAGCGCTTACCAGCAGAGCTGAATCTCGTTTTTTATTTCAGCATTTTAAACAATCTTGAGCTCTTGATTCATTTTCTATCAACCTGAAAAGTAAGTAACAATAAATGAATGTTAGATTGGATATGTTCTCAGTCTGTTCTCACATGACACTGTATTGTGCCCACACTCGTCTGGCTCTGGCTTTTTATTAATGATGGTGGGCATGTTCCAAGCACAATGAATTCCACCCAAGGCTGTCACTTGTGCTGATGAAAAAAATAATTTTGATTGCTACTTAAAGGTTTGTCATTTTAGGCACATTATCTGCCATAGAATCCAGCAAATTAGAAGCAGTGATCTATGTGGAAACCTTATGCTGTTTTAGCTAGCTAACAAGCTAATCAGCCCACCTTGTGTTTTACATTATGATTTTAGAGTATATGCTGATCACATCTGTTATTTAATGAACAATAACAGTTCCCCTGCACATTTTGCTGGCTGCTTCATAGTCTTAATTTGCAGTGCCCTGGATGGATTCCGTCCTGGATTAACCAGAACCAGCAGGAGCCAGTTTCAGCAGATGCAACATAAGGCAAGCAAATGTTATTTTCAGAACATGTTTTAAAATGTTGTTTTCACAAAGAGACTGGGGCAAAATTATTATTGGGAACATGTCCAGGACAGTTCACCCAGCCTCATGGAGGGAAAGCTGCTTTAAAGAGCTTCAGGTTTAAAGAAAAACCTCAGAAGTTTGAAATCCCTGACCTTCAGCTGCCTCTGTGTCAGCAAAGCTTTTCAGTGGCCAGCAGTCGAAGACTGCCCGGTCAGCTCTCCACCACAATTAGTTAAAATTCATCAAGCCCCCCCTTTCCTTTTGGAAAATCACTTCCTGTTACTGCTATGCATCTATTTTGTCAACTTGTGCGATTAAGAAAACTCACCATCTTGGGGCACATCCACAGAGAAAAAGATGGGAGCCTTGTTTGCTTTTCCTGTGGGCCAACTGTCCTTGCTAACGTTGGTTTGAACAGCAGCCAGCTTATGAGCAGCAACCGATGAATAATTGTCTTACACATGCTTTCCCTCACGGAGCTCTTAAAGCCACAGTGTAAACACACCATGAACTCCATCCCATGAGTTATGCTAATTACAGATAAGGTCAAAGTGTCTCTTAGATAATGCCAAGTGGATAAGATGGAGATAAAAGATAAATAAAGTAATTTTTCCTTGTCCCTAACGACTCAAGGAGCGGTGTTGTAGGTAAAGATGACTAAGGAGTACAGAGGTTGGCCAAAGCCGACGAGTGGAAGAGTGGGAAAGAACATGTTCCAATACAGCCATGTAGTGGAGTTTATTAACTGGCCTACTGGATGGTGTAATAATATTTAAGCTGTTTATTTGCTCTGCTTTGCTTCAATAAACCTAACTGTCATTAATTCCTGAACAGAGGCAACCGTAAGAAGGCAGCTGTAATGAGGCTGAGAAGAGGAACGCCAGCAACTGAAGTTCTCAGCCCTTTAAAGTTTGAAAAGAACTCGAGTCCAGTGTGTAAGAAAAGTGCTCCACCTCGATCAAAGTGGTGAGATAAGCAAGGCAGATTAATACTTAGGGGAGCAGAGCTTAATGCACTACAACCGTGAACAAGTCGATCTCCCACACACAACAAGCTCTCCAGTATTTTGCTCCCTAATGGAGTGTTCTCAATGAGTGCAGTAAAAAAAAAGAAAAAAAAGAGCTGAGTTTAGCTTAGTGTGTCAAATTACCCACGCCCGTCTTTTGTTTCGCCTCAAAACCAGCTGCATCAAAGGTGTCTGAGACTAAGTGCCAGGAAAGTGCCTATGGATTGTGCGTTGTAGGCAAGATCTGTTCGCAATTTGCAACGAGACCAAAGAGGATCCATAAGATAGTGAATGCTAGCAGGCTGACATCGCCCAAAAGTCACTCAAACGTATGCTGCTTTTGATCTGCTGTAAGCATGTCCCCTGAAACACAAGTGAGAGAATGATTTCCAGCCTCATCCTCAAAATGGTTTTTCAGGCTCGAGGAATGAGAAAAAAAAAAAAAAAAACGTCATTTAAAGACTTTAAGAGATCATCAAATCAACATACAGGTCGCAATCAAAACTCACTGGCAGAAAGGCTGTTGTGAAAAACTGCAATTACATGCCTTTTGTAGGAAATAGTCCCAGTTATCTTCATATACAAGTGTAGGTTAATGCTCTTGACCAGTTTTGATTTATAATACAGACCCTGTAACTGGGCAACGGCGCTGGAGAATGCCATCACTGACATTTTTTGAAAATCGCCCTTAAATGCTCTGTTGGGATCGCAGCATCTGGCTAATTGGAATATGGATGACATCGGTTTCATCCTCACTAAGCCACAGGGTCATCACATGTGTGCTGTGGGGATAGAAACATGATCACCCTGGAAGACACAGATCACTGCAGGAATTAAATTCACATGCGTGAACACGTGTAACAGAGACCTCTTTGTATCTTTATACTGACGTCACCCTCCAGGTAAGCCACTGTTCTCAGAAGCAGCCTCTCAGACATCATGGGTCTACGAAGTGGAAATGGAACCCTGGAGTTGAAACCTTTACAAAGCTGAAATAGTTTGACATGGTAGTTTGTTAACAAATACAAACCCCATAAAAATCCAATCTGTAATTATACTGACGGTCATAATTTTAAGTCTCCTGATGTCAGATTTTACATCTTGAGGTTCCGCCTCAGAAATGACAAACGTGAATTGAAAGTGATGGTAACAGATGTATTTTGAATTGCATCATCGTGGTCACAGCAACCTACATGAACACACCACACAAGCAGAGCTGTTTTCAGAAGTTGAACTGGTCCATTCCACAATTTAAAACTGGGATTACGTCGCACCTACATCGCTTTTGCATCGTAGCAATATGAAGGTCTTCATCAAACAAGAATACATTCAGCTGCTCAACAGACAAGGCTCAAAAATGGCTGGCGATCAGCTGTGGATGTCGTGATGTTAAGCAGACACTGACAAGAGGTATGTGTGCTTTCTGGGGATATACAAAAACAGTAAATATAAATACATACAAAGCTAGTTTAAGGATGAAAAAAAGCACTATGATCACAGAGGTTAGAGGTGACGGTAACATTACAGGTAGTAAAAAGACAGACATACTTCACACTGCACTGTGTAGGTAGACAGCTACTACTCTTACTTCTACTTCTACCAGGGCTGAGTCATTATATGTACTACGTGGCCGACTCACTCAGTCCTTCTGACCTATACTATTGTATTTTTCAGTCTATTCTGTGACACAGCTTCCAGCAAAGGAAATAAACAAAAAGTTTCCGGGAGCATCTTTTTTCACGAAGTTGGTCAAGTCAGAACACGGTCGGTGGGTCAGGCACAAAAACAGTCTCCCAGCCTCCCCTGAGACGAGCGTTTCTTTCACCTCGTCCTCTCTCTGTTCTCCTCTATTGTCCCAGTAATTCATTCCGCAAGGACAACAAATGAATGCGTAAAATGAGAAAATAAGCTTTCACTGATGTGCTACTCCTGTCGCCTTCTCTCCAGACAACACAAGACACACCGGAGACGCTCCTGACCAGGCGAATTGGTTCTGAAGGTGCGTCATTAAATAGCTTGTTTGTTGATATCACGCGCACTCTTCTTGGTTTTCACCAGTTTGCAGGAAAATAGACGCACACAGACGTCTTAATAATGAAGTTCATTTGCATAAAAATGGGATGGCGTTGCAGCCGAACGAAAACAAACACTTCAAAAGGCCACTCGCTCTTTAAAGATTATGTATACCGCTCCAGCCATGTATGAGAACAATAAAGGCTGAGTGTGACATGAAACAGCAACAAAAGCATGCAATTATAACAAAACATTAATTAAAATTTCTATTTATCGACAATTGTTCTGACATTTTTCATTAACAATAACATAGTTGGCAAACATAGTTTTTGATTTCCCTAATTGATTGCGGTGTTTGAAGTCAACAGCTAAAACAGGCAAAATTTAATTTCAAGTTATTTTTTAAACAAAATAAGACTGAATACATGCTTGAAACACTTGCCGGGAGGAACAATTCCCTGTGTGCCTGTGGAATTAGAAATAGCATGACAGCTAATCACTGACTTCTCTGTATAATTCCCTCTTGAAATGGTAATTGTGTTATTCAAAAAAAGAGGATACTGGGTTTCCTCCAATTGCATGGTTAGCATCACCGGTGTGCGGTACTGAGCCAAATGGACTGTGGGATTGATGGTCAGGAAATGAACACACATGCTGAAATTAACCGGCCATTCACCGCTCTCCCACGATTAAAGCTATTCAGTTTCTCTCTTGGAGCAGTGCCGGACAACTGCCGAGGACTGTCTGCCTGTGAATGTTGAGCTACTGCAGACTGTACGTCTCTTTGTGTGCAAGGTGTGTGAGTGTGGCTACATATGTGCAACAACTGTACATAACACGAGCGAGCTTGTTAGCGGCATACATGGTCAAACCTGCTCTGCGCTGGAGAGCAGCACTCAGGCTCCACTGGGTGCCCTTGAGTGTTAATGGTCTCCTGCAGGCTGCTGGGCACCCTGTGATTAGCTGCACGCAGGACGATGATGTGTGACTGCCGATCCAGAGACACAGCCAGCTGCAGGTCAGCTGATAGACCGCGGCCGACCACCTCTTTCCCTCAACATTGTTTGTGTACGTGTCTGTGCATCGCTGCTGCTTATTTGAGTTAAGGCCTAAGCCAATTTGCAGCGTCTCTGCCTCCAGTGCATATAGTAGTGAGACTATCCTCCCCAGAGACTGCAGTTTGCTTCCAGTAGTTGTTGGTTTCTCTCAAACACGACCATGTTGTCTCCCTAAACTTAACCAATTTCTTGTTCTTTTTTTTAGCATGATGAGAAAGGTTCCCGAGCCTATTCCTTTTAATCTAAATCCTGATTTGTCTTGGTCTTAACCAAGTAGATTTTGTGCCTTGTGAGCCAGCAAGGCCGTATGAATAATAGGTTAACTCTTCAGTCAGGGCCCTTCACTGAGGCACTGGCTTTAATCTGGCGTCAGCCCCCCCGAGCGCTGTATGTTGACTCCATGCTGCTCTTCCTGGATGGATTAAATGCAGAGAACTAGTTTGGCTACGTTGGACGCAGATGTGTGTGATGAAAATACAGACTCTTCTTCCTCGTCTTCTTCTTAACCTAACTAAACCTTTATATTGAGGATTATAACATCAAAAATCAAGACACAGTTACCAAATCACAGTTCTGGGAGACATGAAGCTGTTTTCCTCTGGAGTTGTGGAGGAGTTTCTGGGCCTGGAAAGCCAATGCACAAGTGTCTGGAACCTGCAGCTTAGCAGCAGGCAGCTCTGCTGGTTGCACATATGAGTGATGGTTGTATAGGCTTGTGAGTGAATGACCCTACTTCTTCCTTGATTCATTACCTCAGTACACAACTAATGAACAGAACAGTGAGTATTTCAAGAACTTCTCTTTGTTTTTTGGAAACGTTTCCCTCTTTTTATCAAATGACTGGAAACTGAACAAGCTGAACTACAAAACTAAAACTCCTTACTGGCTCCGCCAAGTTATACTGACTTCCCGTCTCAAGTTTATTTGGAAATACTAAGGACACAAACCCACTCTCTTAATTCAGGAAAAAAAAAAGAAAAAAAAAAAAAACGGCTAGAAAAAATAAATGAGTTAGCCGGCCTGAATTCTCTCACTCCCACAAAGTGTTATCTCATCGGACATTAGCATATCTACGTTCTCCTTTAACAAGGGCTCTGGAGCAGATCTGAGAGGTGAATGAAACATGTACCGGAAAGCAGTGACAGAACTCTGAAGTCTTGAGTTACTCGTAGTCCAGCTGTAAGGTTTCTGCAGGCCTGGGAGGCATTGTTGTTTTATTTTAGTTGGAACGGCGGCCGTGGCTGGAGCTTTAATAACATTAACCACAGTTGGAGTAGCGCATCATTACAGGGGTAGGAGACTGAGAGAGCGGTGAGTGAGGAAAGGGAAGGAAAATGAGAGGAGAGGGGAAGAGGATGGGATATACGAGGTTTATTTGTTATTGGTATCTTTAATTTGCTGTATCGGGCCTAAAGCCAACCCCAGGAAACACACTCTGACCTGAGCAACACTCTGACCTTCTGTCCAGACTTTTTAAACAACGCTAACTGTACGCTGACTTCATCTCATCCCCCCCTTCACATCTCGCTCTTTTCCTTCCTTCCCCTGCATCTTCCCTCCTTCCTTTCAGTTTCCTCTTTCACTCACCCATGAGACTTGGAGCAGCGGACTTCGGGTCTGTTTATGGGCAAGATCTCAGGAAGTCAACATCAGATAAGCAGATTCCTTGGATACACAAGACAAGCAGATACATTTCCAGTAAGACGAAGGATACGTCCGAGACGATATTACCCAGGGAGGGATGTGAGTTGAGGGTTCAAGGGTGTAATGGATGTGTGTGTGTGTGTGTGTGTGTGTGTGTGTGTGTGTGTGTGTGTGTGTGTGTGTGTGTGTGTGTGTGCTGTCTGAAACTCAGCACTGTTTCCAGGATGACAACATCTTTGGATGTCTTGCTAGAAGGGTGATGAAGACACTTTCCAAAGACAAGTTACCATTAACAAAGACTTAACCTTCTTGCCTCACTGCATTACATGTTTTTCTCTTACAAATCACCTAATTGTCCCTTTACGCTCTTGATCATGACACCAGTTTTTTGGCCCACTTTTCGCAACCGGCCATGGACACCGGCACTCCTCTCCCCACCTCCTCTTCTGTGCTGTGTTGCACAAACACAATAGAATGTACTCCAAATGGATACCAGGTGTTTCCTCACAGCGCAGCTCTCATCCTTTTTAAGCTGCACTGTAAAGACAGAGGGGAAGAGCCTGGCAGAGATGAGTGTACAGTGTCTTGTCACAGCCTGTGTTTACCTACCAAGATGCCTTCTCTACTTAAAGAGGGAAACAGCACTCTCCGGTCTGTATGGTGAATATGAATTTACAGCTAGCAGCTGGATAGCTTAGAATAAAGACTTCAAACAGCTACAGGAACTATACAAACTTAAGTGTAAGAATGAACATTTGCAGTTTTTATGGGGGTTATTCGCAGAGCTATTTCTTGGCAAACAAACAGCAGAAACTCCATGAAGTTAGTGGTTCCATCCAATAACTAATCTGGTATGTAACTGCCAATAAAATGGCAGATTGTCATTTTTACACTTCACTCTTTGTGCAGATTGAACCAACAACATATCATGTGTTAATCAGACCCAATCCTAACATAACCTTTGGCCCTACCCCTCTGTTTTGTAGGGGTACGGTGTCCCAGTGCAAAGTAGCGCCCAACAAATGGAGGTTTCTCAATTCCAACTGAGGATTACGAGAACTCTCCGTTGTTCCAATGTATTGTTGTCTTCTTTATAACAAGTATACAGTTTGCAGATGTCTCAGTAGCTAAATAGCTAGCTAGCTACACTAATGTTACATTGTTATTGCTGAGAGACGCATCACACTTTTTAAAAGTGTAGGCTGTCAGTGTAGGAGCATGAGCTGCTAACTGTACTCCATAAGGTCTTTGAATGCTTGAATCTAGCTGAAGAAGGCAAATTGGAAATGGTCGTGTCTGTTTATGCAAACAGTCACCGACCACCGATGATGAGGCACTGTCCCACTGCATAGGGGGAAATTTCAACCACTTCTCCGTTTAAGACTGTTCTGAGAGGCAAGAGAGCACTAAAAGAAGAGTGGGAGGGATAAAAATTTGAATTGGCATTAATCGTTTTGTTACCATTGTCACTGGAGCCAGAGCCAGGCTAGTCGTTCCACCATTTTCCCAGTCTTTATGCTAAGCTAGACTAAGCTTTCTGCTGATTCTAGCATCATATTCAATGGGATGGAGAGGCACTGACTCATCTAACTCTCCAGCCAAAAGTAAATAAGAGCAGAATGTCAGATTATTCAATCGAGAACACTATATATCTTGCAAGGTTTGATTTTTTTGTGCACGGAGGTTTTGCAACAAGACCAAATAGTAAATGCATCTTGTTCTTAGTAATAATTACCAGTGTTCAGCCTCTCTGCTCTCCTCTGAATCAGCTGACTGGCCCAATTGTGCTTACACAAGCTGTCACTTAAGTTGAAGACATGTGTGAAATCCTCGCCAACACAGAAGACGCAGAGAGGCCACACTTTTGTCCGAAATGAAAGTTTTGACTGGTAGAGCTCGACAGCCATAGCAGATGCTGTGGAACTTAAAAAATGTGAGTGCTATTAGGAACCGAACAAAAGACAGAAATGTGGTCAGATCCCTGTTGATTTTCTGACAACATTAATACCTGCCTTTTTAAGGTAGAGTGGGGCCAACAGAGGGAAAATCATTGGCTCAGCACGAGCCAATAAAACAAGGCTGACTGCATTTTTTTAGACTCCACCACAGGGTCACATCTCACCAGCACTGGGCAATGGAGTGAGGAAAGCAAGAGAGCCGCTGCACAACTGTCATAATTTCCAATCTGGTAGCAAGTGGCAGAAAGCTGCTTTAATGAGACGTCTTATACCTGCCACTTCATGTCCTCCTTTTATCGCCTCCTCTCCACTTCTCTCTGTCGAACATCATATGCTTCGTTTTATGAGCATTGCTTTCTTTTCCATCCAATTTGTGGTTTGCTTTGATTTATCGCATCTGATGACTGTAAAGTCAAACCAAGAATGATGAAGCAGGACAACACCGAAGAACACTGATGATGACAGGAATGCAAGGAAAAAGCTTGCTGGCTGTGATTTAGTGTCTGTTCATTATATGTGTACCGTGCGGTTCATTTTGTAATAGTTTTAATTGAAAAATGTCACATCGTCCCACTCTAGGAAATATTTCATCTGATTTTCTGACTTGAGCACCTTTTAAATGACTTTTTACTGAAGTAGGGTACATGCATCTCTTCACAGGAGCCCACTACCTCAAATGGACCCTGCAGACTGTAGTGGATAATTATATGCTTTCACTGAGTGATCCGTAGAAGCAGACCAGGATTGTTTTCTGTGACTCTTACAGCCGCCAGTGTTGACGAAGTGGGTCATCCTGTTTTGGGACTTTTTGATTAGATCCTGGATGATTTGCATGGTGGTCTGTAGGGATATCGACACCTCTGGGAGACACATCTGTGAGTTGTTTAAGAAATGACGTGTTTTGCCCGCGAACACGACACACTGCACTCCTACCCCGGTCGATTAAAACCTCAGAGACTGTCAAAATGAGAGAAGTGTCAACACGGACAAAAGTCACGAATGCACAGATCGGTCAAAGCGATGTTTAGAAGCATCATGGTCCCTACTTTCGTCCCCCCAAGCTCGACAACCTGCTTCAACCTGAAATATGACTAAATGCTGTTCCCTCGTGAGCACAGTTCCTCAGCCTCTGCACAGTGAAGGAGTGATGAGGCACAGAGTAATCGTTCTCCAGAGGACCGCAGTCTCATTCAGACTCATCATCACTTTGTGAGCCACTGCGCAGGGGAGATATGTGTGGTGAGACAGCCGGGCATTTCCTGCTGTGTTGTTCCACTGCTAGCACAAGTCCCCTCTCCAACACATACTTTCTGTATTCTTGTGCTCCCTGATTTATCCTGTTGATGTATCGTATCTTATCAGCATTTGCCCTGACAGGGTTCTACGAGCAAACCAAAACTCTTTCCGACTCAGCTGAACATTTCCCTGCTAACTAAATACTGGCTTTGAAATAGAAAGGGGCAGTTATCTTACTTCCCTCAAGGTTTTTTTCTTTTTTTTCCCTTTCTGTGGAATCATAAAGGTTTCCAGCTAAATAAATACAAGCTAATTAATGTCCACCTTCGCCTTCATAGGAAGGAAAAAAATGGTCTGCCACACTTGATTTGTGAGCTGTTCCATTTTAGGTAATGAAGAAAGCTTTTGCCATTGACGGGAGGACTCCATCAAACGGTTAACATGCATGATTAAACTTAAAAAATAGTTAAGAACGCTCCTTTAACCTTTTGAGTCACAGTCTATTATCGGATGTCTGACAGAGCCAAACCTTCGCGCACATGCCACGCACCTACTGTTTGGCATGCTCAGCAGCGTACGTTCAAATTACACAGACAGAAATGAATCAAGTGACAAACATAAAATCAACAGGGAACATGAATATAATGTTGAATATGCATGTCTTATTAGCTTCACAGGCTTTGTTTTTCCCCACACGGGGAAAAGTTTCTCTCTATCCATTATGTGGTGCAATTAAGCAGCATCTAAGTGACTCGTGGCATTTAGTATAATATCGATGTACAAACACTGGAATGTGTTAGCAGAGTAGCTATTATAGTCTAATGCTTTTAATGTCAGTGATTTGCTCTCCTGGTTTTTATTGCACTATCATTGCATGGAAGCTGAGGAGAAAATCCACACCCTCCTTTCAAAGCCACACTGTCTGTCTTGGTGAGACGCCTCACTCGAAATATTGACATTGGAGGGCAGAGAGATGCAGAAAAGTGTCTGAATCCCAGGGAGTGTGAGCGGCGTTAACCCATAGTCAGTGTTTATCTGCATATGGCAGGTGCAAAGCCTGCAGTATGTCTATCTTTGCTAAGCTCTTGCTATGTGTGTACCTTTGCGGAGCCGTCTGTGTGTGTTTCTTATACACTGAGGTTTTTGAGGTGAGATGTGAGCCCCGATAACTGGCTTCTATGAATCCAAAGACCCAGCAGGAATGGCTGAGAGATGCCTGTTGGCCATTTCCTGAATAACAAGTTTTATTTCAAAATATTATCCCAAACGTAGGACCATAGATTGATGAGTATCAGGAAAACAGACATTTTCTCATGTCCCGATAGAGTTCCATTTTTTCCCACCAGTCAATGTTCAGTGTGTGTCTCTATCACACACACACACACTGTTACAGTTCTAAGGGCAAACTCCCCAGTAGAATCCCAATGAAACACTCAAGTATGCTGGTAAATAAAGATGGTAGAGACCTTCGCGTACCACAAAATAATTGATAACAGTTCATAGTAAGCTGATTACAAAATATGATTTATTAAATTATAGTCTTTTTTTTTTTATTGGCGGAGCAATTTTCCCTTTGGATTCTGGCTGATTGAGTTTTCTGACTAAAGCACTGCATCACTCAGTAATAATATACAATATTCAGAAAAGCTCACCAAGGTTTGGCTGACCTTTCTATTCCGCAACATTTACCATGTGTACTCGAGACTCTCCCACCATTCAAAACCATCCACAGCTCAGCGAAAACTCAAAATGTGGTCCTGAGGCAGTTATCACAGTTCCCAGAGCAGATATTCAGTTCTTGCAGAGAAACCCAAGTTAAGTTCCCCTCTCTGGGGTGCAGTGTCTCCAAACACATATACAGACAGTGTTCCCCTGATGGTTAACGTGCTAACTTTACCCCAAGCAACAGGGTCCTGTTCTCCATCAAAACTGAGCCTGTCCAGAGACAGCCTTGGATCAAGCTCACTCTCTTTCACAATTTGAGGGCAGCCAACAATATTAAAAAAAGGCTTAAGGTGGTATGGTGTGGAAATATATGGATACTTGCACACAGAGCCCCTGCCGAGGGAAGGAGCTGAGCGATTTCTTTCGTGTCTTGGTATGATAAGCTATGGAAATGGTGGGCGTGTGAAGTCTCCCTTCTATTAATGCGTGTGAAGACCACAGACAGACTGAATGTCCTGTTAGTGAGGTGAGAGTTGGTGGTGGTGCAGAGCAGGGTGGGGGGAACTGGAACAGATGACTGTGTCAGAGAGAATGCATCCCAGGGATTAGATGGACCCCTAAGTCTACTTCGGAGGCTGAACAAGGCCCAAACCAAATAAAGACTTCAACATTAGTTACATGTTAGAGCTTCTGGTTTACCCTGCCTTACGTTCCACTGAGAATAGAGTGGACAAGTAGGAGTGGGGCATCGTCCTCAAGGACAATGAATCATAGGCATGAAAACCAGTAAAGGTTCAGTGTGTAGAATTTAGGTGGTTATAGGTACATAATATTCACTGTTATGTTTTCATTAGTCTATAATCTTAGACATTCGTAATCATTTGACGGGGCAGCCAGAGTTGGTCACTATCGTTGGATGGGGGGACGGACGGACACTCCCCGGGGGGGGAATGCTTGCTTGTCACCCTCACCCACGACAAAGCAGCTAACATTGAAAATTAGTGTAGTGGTGCTAAGCTAGCAGTATAGCAGCGCTGCGCCACCATTCCATTGTCTGGGGAGAACCCTGGTGTGTAAACTGTTTGTCAACAAGCTATATCTTTAAAGTCTAACCAGTCAGTCCATAGTACATATTTTTGCTAACTTGACTCCGGGGCACTCTCTGCAAATCTGATGCTGGAGAGGTCGGCAGAGCTTCATAGTTTGAAATGTAAGGCCCCCGATGAAGCGGCCACATTTGACAAGTTGGGAGTGACAACGCGTTGGTAGGGTGGGTGCCACTAAATCCTTCACACTGAACCTTTAAAACAGTGATGACATTTTAGATGATGGCAGGAATTCACAAAGGTTAGCAAAAACTGACATTTGTAAAAGATGATACTTTGGTGCTTTATGTAATAGTTTCCCTAAAACATAACACCCACAGTCTTTTAAATATGGCTGCCATTCTTCACTGCAAGGTTGGAAATCAATTAATTTAAATAAACATTTTCCACTGGCTTGTTTAGATTCTGGTAGCCCTCCCTCAGAATGACTCCATTCTTGCCTGTTTTTCTTCCTCTGTGGTCATCAAAGAGGTTAGCTAATCTCTAGTCTGTTTTAAGTATGCAGTGTATTCCTGCATCCGCCTTAACCTGCATATTCTCTCCAAGAAACTCAGAAAGACACAACTCCACCGGGGGAGAAAGCTTTTGAAATGGATGCTTTGGTTGTGTCCTCTCTGAGAAAACTTGCATAAACAACCACACACAGATCCTCATGAATTCACGAGACACCAGATACCTCAGCTGAGCCACTAATGGGCCTCGTAGTGTATTGTGGACCTGCACACTGCAACTGCTTTCTGTCCTGTGATTCCCTAACAGTCATTGTGAAATATGTAGTCTTGCTCTAAAAGGATGACACGTAGTCTTTCATTATTTTTACAGCCCTCATTTAGATTTGCTCTGGTAAGTAACTCTGCTGTCATATTTAAACCCTCCCCGAGTTTATCAAGCCCTTGCAGGGGAAAGATCCTGGAAGGATTGCATTTAGATTTTATGAGTAAAGCTACGGCTCATGTACTGAACTTAAGTTCAAGTTCCACTCTTTGACCTACTTAATAGAAACCTAACCTTTTAGTAGAAAACCATGAGGTTAAGTGAATGCTTTATTGTTTGTTGCCGTGGAATATATTAATAGATATTCCTGATGCCCTTTTCCTTAAAACTATGCACCATAGAAATACATATATATATATATAGGGGAAAAAACTGGTTACCACATTGTGTTGTCAGGAGGGACTGCATGATTTAGCCTTGGGCTGCCTTTTAAGATTTACTCACTGTCTAAAATACTTGTGGACGGTACAGGATGTGATGGAGATTCAGTCCCGTGCCTCTACTTTAGCCCCTTTGTTGGACTGAATCCGTTTCTCTGTTTCCTCGCTTTACTTAAAAAAAAAAGTAACCTAGCTTAACCACTGGGTGCCACTTCAGTCGTTTTACCCAGCACCCACAATGAGTGGTTGTGATGCATGCAACGCGTGTGAAACAAACTAACTGAGAAATGCTTGGTGCTTTCTCTCTTATTTTCAGATTTCTTTTTCCCTGTAAGCGCAAAGAAAATACAACACTGCATCATTCTCTCCAATATTTGCTTGACGGGTCTCTACACTGCACAGTGCACAGGAAACTATGATTTCACCTGTATGCTCAATTGCTTTTTCTCTTCCCCTGCTCGTGGGAAAACAATTCACATTGTTGCAGTTATTACCCTGTTTCTATTTGTCTCTGTTTCCGCTTCCTTGGAGGTTTTTCTGAGTGGCTGGCACTGCGGGGAGGGACTTGAGCGTCCTCTGTGATCATTTCCCTCAGTGAAAATAGCAGCGTTGTGTGACGTGTTAATTGGCAACAAGTCCAGGGTCGCTCCGCAGGCATCCGAATGCTTGCGCACCACAGGACCCCTGTGTATGGGAAAACAAGTGAGAGGATTTAAGGGCTCCGCACAGCCTGACGACCTAGAAGAAGTCGAGGGAGATGAGGTCATCCGTGCTTGATTTCCAAATAAAACAGAGGACAACAGCTGAGAGAGCAATGATCCATTAGGTCTCACTTAACCACCCACCAGTGTGTCTGATGCACATGAGGACACGCATATGCTCAGGCGGGCCGGTATGTGCTGTGATGGTCGGTTAACTTCCTCAGGAGTGATGAAAGGGTCCAAGATTGAGGGTCTTGTTAAGTGACGAACAAGTGACCAGTGATCAGAGGGGAATCTTCATCACTCAACAGTTTTGCAAAGAGCTGCTCTCATCTTAAAGACCCAAAACCCCCTTTTCAACGTATAGGGTTTTACAGTACGCTTCTAAATTGTACTGTTCGGGCAAAGTTAAGCTAAAGCAGACAAAAACAGCTTACAGACCACCGACTCCAATCCGGTGCAATCTCACAGACGCCATGAAAACATGACGAAATTGTTCTTTTCGTCATAGAAGATGGGAAAGGATCAAATTACACCAAGACTGAGCTCTGCGATTTGTCAAAATTGTAATAACACGTGGCAAGCAATGAACAAATCCCCTGGATACCACAAAGATGAGATGTCCCTTGAAAGGAAGGCTTCTTTCCATGTAAAACAGCTCTAAATAGAGGAGCACCTGAACTTCACAAGGAAACTGCATGTGTTTCAAGCACAGGAATGCTCCCCAAGACTGTCACTTGTGTAGCCGCATGTGTGCCTCGTTCCAGTACAAACCGCCAGCATATGGAAGCAGTTAGTACCATTGATTACTACTGCTGAAGTATCAATAGACAAAAGCTGACCCTCGTCTCCTGAAACATCCACTTGTTATGTACTTTAAAGGAATAGTACACCCCAAAATCAACAAATACATATTTTCCCTTATAGATGTGGTGATATTTATCCATCCATAGTGTTCTGGCCTGTGTTGCCGCGTCTTGGCGATATCGGCATCCTCTGAAACGGAATAAATGGAACTCGACTTGTAGTGCTCAACAGCAATGTGTCTTTCCAGAAATCATGACCCGTCTAATAAATGTAATCCGTGGACGTTGTTTGTGAGCAGTTTCGTGCAGGAACCATTTTCTTTTTATCGAATCAAGCCTGCTAACGGTATCAAAATGCAGAAGGAAGCGTGCATCTACTGAGCTAACTAGCCAAGTGGTGTCCATTAATCTATGCAAGCTATGGACGCCATTAATGTTTACATCCTGTCACGAGCACGAGACTCTCATCCGTGCATTGATGCTCACTCCCTTCTGCACCGTAATAGGTTGTGATTCAGTACAAAGAGTCTTGTGTTTGTGACAGGATGTGATGCAAACATTAATGATGTCCTCATCTGCTCAGCTGCCGAGTTCCATTGAGCTCCATTATATTCAAGAGAAGACAGACATCTCTACGGCTGATATCTCCGCAACAATCGAGATGGATAAATAATACAGGTAAGAGGAAAAATTTGTTTTGTTTTTTTATCTTGGGGTGTACTGTCCCTTTAAATGCCGCATTCTATAAGAAAAAACGTAACCACAACGTAGGTTACGTAGAAAAAACGTAACCACAATGATGTCGAACCTTCAAAAACCTCAAGAAATGTACATTAAAAGGAAAATATCTGCTCAGCTTCGTCTCCATCATCATATGTTCTCATCATGTGTTTTTTCGCCCACAGAACCAGACCAGCCGGTGCTTCTCAGAGGTTTTTTCACGAGATTACCTGCTGTTGTTGGCTGAAGAGCAGAGGACAGTGGGACATAAAGTGGAAACTCCTGAGGAACGGTGATTACTGGCCACTGAATTGAAACCAGCCAAGGAGAAACCAGATCTGAGCCTGAGAGAAGTATTATGGTAGTTATATCGAATAAAAGCCTCGGCTCACCCCATCACTCCTGTTTTCTCCCCGCCTCCCCCACCAACACTGCACATTAAAGAGGAGATGAATAGGGAGTCTGTAAAACAGAGACATAACCCTTTGAACCTCCAGCGGTGGACAGATTAAGCGGGCGGAATAGAGAACGATAAGCGGAACAGCTCAGGTGGGAGAGGAGCGATTTGAAAAATGAAACACAGTCTATCACAGAGAGTGACCGGGCTGAATTAAAAATGCAGTCAGACGGCTACCAGCGGCTGCTAAAGTGAAAATAGTATCCAGGGACTCCCCTCTGTGACTCCCTTCCCCCTGACCAATCACAGCCCAGGTGCCTCACCCCTCTGAGCTCGCATTATTAAATTAAGAGCCAAGATTTATACCCCAGTGCCAAAGCAACAGCTTTAGTCAGATTTGAAATCATTTATCCCATCAGAGGGTCGGCCAGTCTGTGGTTTGATTGATAGAGCCGGAGCAGTGGGGGGAGTATACAGTTACACGCGGCTTCCTCGCGGGCCAGAGCTCCTGCATCTTTAATTCAGCGCCGAGCTGCCTTATAGAGTCCAGACATAGCAACGCTGCGGCGCAGGTAAACAATTCCCCTGACAACAATGAACAGAGAGGGGATGGAGGCATCTATATGTATGCCAGTTAAAGACCAGATTGCAGACCACATTATTGCACCTCTGTAGTTTTGTAGACAACACGGCAACAGTCTGGTTATAGATCCCCAGCCGCCCCTGTAATGCCTCCCCTCCACCCCATCTGCCACCAAGATAAATGCACACATGCACGATCACAAGGGGCCATGCAGTTATCGAAAAATAATGCGCAAAGTGGAAGCTTACTTAGTATTTGATGTAACTGAATAGCTCAGAGGAGGTGATCCTGCTTATACTGCTTGACAAGTATTAAGTAAGAATCGGTCAGAAGTTAGTTACAATTTGCACCGTTTTCTATGTTGACATGGACAATATTTCTTCATTCTGAGGAAGATTTCAGGCCAATTGTTTGCATAGGATTGGATTAACAGTGTCTGGTGTTTACATGCAACAGTTTAATCGAAATGGCAGTGTGACGTGTGCAAAAGTGACACATCATGCATTCTTGTCAGATATATATATATATATATTTTTTTGCTCATGTTTTATCAAGTTCCTGTCCCGAAGATGTATATCTGTCCTTGTCTCTGTTGAGTTCTCTAACACTTTGTATTATAAACAAGTTCTCCGCAGCAGGCCAGTTCAGCTTAGAGGCTACCATCTCTGGTAAGTGGAGAAACGTACATCACTATGCGTTTACTTCAATGCGGTGGGCTTGCGCAGAAAGGGGCACGGAAAATAATCAGTTTACATTGTTTACATGGGACAAATTTTATTTTGATAGGTTTATGAAAAGGTTTAAACTCTTTAGTACAGGCAATATCAGTAAAGTGAGTTGGTGAGAAAACAATGAGGGATGATTTTTTCTTCACTGCACTAGCATCTCCATTTGGTCTGTCGATGTTTCTTTCCTATAAATCTGCGTGAAACAGATGTTAAGTCTAGTAGAATTGGGATTATCTGGTTCTGTGTAGCTACTTTTGGATCAAAAACAGCAACCTGAAACTAAGAAACGGGATCTTGGCACGATGGAGGCAGAAAAACAGGATGCTGTCGTATTAGCTGATGTTTCTGTTCTCTCAGTTCCTGTTGAGATGCAGCAATAGCTGTGGAAAATCATCAAAGGGACCAGAGCAACACGTGCATGTGAAGGTGGAGGTTTAAATCCACCCCCAGGCCCCATTGCTCCATTTTGAAATTCTGAACACTTGACGGCCCATTATTTTCATAAATAGAGGAACCAGAATCCTCAATGAAAGGTGCAGGCTCAATTAGATGATTGAAATGGGAGCCGTCTGAATTCGAAACATATGATCTGGAGGAATTTAACTTAACGCTGTTAAGAAACACTACAGGATCATATTGAGCCGTGTTGACTAGCTGTAAAGTGTGCGTTGAATTACAGTGGGCCCCTCTCCGATGCACCCGCTGGCCTCTGCACCTGGTTTTGACGCTGTGACATCACCGGTGGAAACGGGACTGTTTGGATTCTCACAACTGCATCAGAGGAGTCAATCAATCTTCATCCTCCACGGATATCCACTATCACAACAGCACCTAATCAAGAGATTAAAGGAGACTCCTAATTTGTCCAAATTTGTGGTGAAAGGAGGCACGTAGGAAGGGCTGTAAGAGAAGAAAAATGCCGGATATTATAAATGTGGAAAAGCTCCATCCAAAACATGGAAACATATTTCTGAGGTTTGCCACAGGGTCCAGACGGACGTTTTAACATGACAGCAATCTTTAAAGTGCTGGTGGCAACGAGATCAGACTCTTATGATAGTTCTGGTGATTGGATTTGGAAGAGGCCTGCTTTATTTTGGAGGGGGTTTAACGAGAAAAATTGAAAAAAGAAAAAAGGAAATAAGTCTAGCTCTCACAGAGTCAAGGCGAGCACGTCATTTCGGATGATCTAAGAAACCGAGTCACAGAAAATGCACAAGTTTAAAAGTTTCCATTTGTGCCTGTTGGTTATAGCATTTGATCTACCAAAGAAGTTACAGCGAGAGTACGCCAAATCTTGTGTACTTGCTACATTTTAATGATTGATGGGTCGATATGTGGCCGCCTGCCGATCATGTCTCCACCTGCTCTGTATCAGCCGTAAGAGGAAGCAGCTGTGGTGACGGCATGGGGTCGAGCTGACACGGGATACGCAGCATTTCAAGTCATCTTTACAACATACGGGATAATAAAAAGACAAGGTAAGAGGTCAAATAGCGTGTTGTTTAGTCTGAAACTGTGTTCTGCATAATGATCAGATTCTACAGCTGATCTATCAATCTATCATCTATCACTTACAATATGTATCGGAAGGCTAGCACTAAATCAGTCACATCTTTTTTTTTCTTTTTTTTTTCTTTTTTTTACAAACTGTATTGTTATCATTATTAAATCACAATTTATCCAACTACTAATATGAGCTTCAGAAGACCTTGCTCAATATAGTAATTGTTTTTACAGTTGTAATTATTAATACAAATTTTTATTCTACTTCCTTGGTTATTTTTCTCTGTTCTTCTAAATCCTGTGCTGATGCAATATGTAGTTTTTGGAAAGATGATTTATAGAGAAGGATCATCATTGACTGATTTGTTTACTAAACGAACAAACAATCTAAATAAACAAATTGGCCTTAAAAAACGATATAATTTAATACTGCTCTACTGTATATGTGTGGTGGACCCTGCCACCTTTTTAGCTTCAAACAGTGCTCTGGGGACCTTATTTTCCTCTGACAACAGCTTGTTCATTCACTTATAGAAAAATATATATATATATTTCTGAGTATATTTCTTGTATTATTACCTCATTAATATTTAAAGAATGCAATTCTTAGTTTAAATTTGTTCTCTAAATCTACATAGTGTTTAAGTTTCAGAACAGTTTCTCAGTTTATTCTTGCCATATATACGTTCTAACAATTATTTTCAGTTTCATGAGATTTCTTTAGACAGGGTGGGTGGACTGTTGGAAAGGATTACTCTTTCCTGCAGTTTGTGCTGTTTGCATGTGCTGTTTCTTGATAGCTTCCAGAGAATCGGTAAATATATCAAAGGATCAAGAAAACATCTGGCGGACACTTGGTGTTCCAACGGTGACCACTTAACCAGAGCGCAGAGCTGAAGGAGGATTTCTTTTTTTTTCTTTTTTTTTTTTTTCACCCCTTCAAATATCCTGCTGTAATATTTTTGGGGTTCTGACACTGCCTTGAGCTTTCAGGATGGTTGTAAAAGCAGCAGGTCTGTGTCGGGTGATATGTTGAGCTGTTGGCGCTGACACAGTGACAAAAGAAGCTGGTGGGAACCCATGTTGGTTTCCCCCGGAAATTATTTCTTCTTGGCTTTGCAGAAGCCTGTTGAAAGGACTGCAGGTGCACATCAGCTTCAACACGAGTGTAGCGAGTGCAAGGGATGAGGGCGTCGAACAAGTTTAAAAAAAAAAAAACACTTCTCGCTGGAGGTTTGATGCCTGTTTGAATCGCTGCTTCCTCCTTGTGTCATTTATGAATGCAACCTCAAGTATCACTTTGTGTTTGTGCGGCCACATTGTTATGATCCCTGGTCAAACGCCACGTTTGATTTCAGACCTCCGGACCAAACGCAGACAAAGATAAAAACTGAGTGTGTTAAATTATATACACACACCACATGTCATTTCTGTCCACAAGCTTTTATCGACCATTTCTCTTCATTCCGTCTTAGTAAACAACTTATTCTAAAAAAAATATATCCCAGCTCTCATGTCGGGCTAAACTTGGACATTTCTCGACAGTCGCATGACGCTCTGAAGGCAGTTTTGGTTGTTTTGAATGCATTTCATCTCCAAAGGTAGTTTGTTCCAGAGCATATGTTTGGATCTGAGGGCTGTTTGAAGGCAGATGTAGTTCCTGGCTGCATCCTTTCAACAAACTGCCTCCTGGTAATTGGCCATTATTCTAGAACTGAGAGGCGTGCTGTCCAGAGGGCAACTGCACTTGTCTGGAAACAATCATGAGGTTAGCAGGCTGGCAGACAGCCTTGTCACTGGAATATGGCACTCCTGCTGAGTGCATCTTCTCCTGGGAGGATAAAGTCTGCGGAGGGAAAATGGCTGACACCCAAAAAAATAATCATGCAGGCTTTGTCACAATTAACGCATGGCTGCATACCTGGAGACAGCGTTCTAGCAATCTATTATTAATGTCCTGTTTAGACAATCTTTGCTAAATGAATACTTTTTTTTTTGTTCTGGTGGAAGGGCTCCTAACTTACATACATCATGATAGCGTGTGTTTATTTAAATTCAAGAATGATTAAAGAAAAAGACGATTGGATGAAAGGATCCAGAAATTTGGATCTATGTAGTCATTAGGTCAATGTGTAGCATAACAACTCATCCTATTAACAAAATATAAATTGCATTAGAATCTTCAGATGCAAGAGTCATGGTATGTCAGTGGTAGCAGATTATTCACTCTGTCTAGCGATGTGTTGCCCTGTGAAGCCATATTGGGTGACCTTCAACAAGCGCCTCCGTAATTACAGGCGAGCACGCAAGGTATGCCAAGTGACCTTCCTTCATCTGCGACCAGACCTAAACATCACAGAGGGAGAATAATAATAACAGCTGACACGTCTACCTCTGGCGCGGACTGGCAACTGGATCCAGATGGAGGGAGCGTATCATTACCGTTTTATTGAGAGATATCAAAACAGAGAGGCACATTCCAGGAACCCTTCACTCTCCTGCCGATTGCTGCGTTTGGAATGAAAAGTCAAAGTTGATCCTGTTTGTCTGCCGTCGCTCTTTGTTCTCGGTGAGCGCTCGAGATGGACGTCGTGCGCTGGAGGTGTTGTGAGAAACGGAAAAGAGCAAACGCCAGGTTCCGATCGGAGCTTTCAGATAAGGGAGGAACTCAAAGTCGCTCTGCACCGAACTGCAGTTAGCAGGAGTACACGGCCATAGCAAGACCTAAAGCATGCTCGCCCGGCGTTTTTAATTAAAACACATGACTGGAGGCAGACATCCCTCCCTACCTCCCTCCCTCCATCCCTCCTGCTTTGAATTTTGCTGCAAACATCGTGCTGACTCATTCCTCTGACTCGAGGCAGTGCGTGAATACCTGAGAACCGACTGTCAGCGTTGCCACCCTTTCATCCTTTAAAGGCGAGTCTCCTTCTTTTCAGGTCAAGCCCTAGCTGTGTGCAACCAGGGAGGCTTCAGAAACCCCTCCAGCCCTCCTCCTCCTCCTCCACCTCCCTCTTTCCTTTCACCCCCTCTGACATCCTGGAACCACTCTTTGATGGTCCCTGCCCGTATTCCAGTCTTGCTTATTTCTCTGTGTACCTGAGGATGTTTAGTTATGTATATTTCTTCCAGTCCGTCCCTCGCCACCGCCTCCACACACACATGCGGACAAATATGCACACAAGACACACGCACTTTTGTTTTCTCCCTCAAAGAAATCACCGCAGGGCGCAGGCATCCCGCGTTCACTCTTGGAGTGTGTCACAGCCAGCGCTGAGTTGCAGTTTTCATCGGAGGAGTTGCATGATGTACGTGCTGGCACTGAAAACCCACCGTCGCACCCCAGATCCAGCACTGGCTCGATTAGATCACTGCCGGGGAAGGAGGGTGGAGGTGCGGCTCCAAAAACAAGAGAACCCAGAGAAAGGAGAGGGTCCACTGTGTCTCACTTTGATCCGATGTCAGGAAGTATAAACAGTCAGCTCCTGAAGGAAGCTCGAAGACAAGGCAAGAGTGATGAGAGGAAGGGTGACCCGACCGCCACCAGACCCCAGGGGCCACAGCGGAGCCTCGGTGCCCGTCACTTTCCCACTTGCTCTTAATATGATTGGGCACGTATGGCTGGTAAAAAGTTGGTATAAAATTCATCAGGGAAGGTTAGGATTTCATGCACGAGTAGGAAGTTGGCAGTTGGGTGAGAGGGAGGTTTTTCTGATACAAATCTAGGAATGCTGCAGGTCTTAAGGTTTCAGACTAAAAGCATTTCATAAGTATTTTCCTTGGGTACATGATGGGGGCCATGATGATTTGCGAGATAGCAGAAGCTGTACTGAACTCCATATGCCTCTTTGTCCCCTGCACTGTTCAATCTTAAAGATGGTTTGCGTTTTTATTTTTTGCGCTTTCGCAAGTACTAAGCATCCATAAGAGTACAAATTAAAATTGATAAAATACTGAATATACAAACAGAAACCTAAATTGGGCAGTGATGAGTCATGAAAGCTGCAGTCTGAGAGATTGCCAACTCCTTAAACGCATTCTGGGGATATACATAGTAAGATAATGAGGATGATTACTGACATTAAGGAGTCATTTCTTCTCAACATGCCCACGTACAAACATTTTTTAATTAGTACAGCAATTATCAGGGCACATTCATTAGCAGATTTCGTTTTTCAAATCTCAGCCTAATTCTGCCACAGATGACAGAACGACATATTATCTCTTCATAACTTCATGCCGTGACAGTTTTGAAGTGCTTTGATTCTGCAATGAAATATGATTGCAGTGAAAGGGGGATGTTGGGGGTTGGACATTTCATAGGAAATCAAAACTGATGAAAAGTGTACAATCATTTTGAACGCTGTAAAATCTTAAACCATCACAATGTATGAAAAAATTCCTATCCCTTTAGATGTATTCTGAAGCTATACATCAGAGTTTAATACACATAAGAATATGAACAATCTTTGAACATGCAACAATTGTTTACTTGGCCACTTGCGGGAGGCATACCAAGCACAAACTTGACATATTATCAGCTTATAAAGTTCACACGATGAACCCGCTGGCAAACAAGTCACTAAATAGAAATAGAATATAAGACACAAATTCCAGTAAAAGCTCTGAGTAGCTGAGTAGGACTATGTAGTTGCCTATTTACATATCCAGCAGCCACAGAGCAACATTAGCATTCAGTTAGAGGGAAGTTAGTATCCACCTCATCAATTCAAGTCCAATAGTTACTATTTTTTTTGTCTCCAGCAGCTCTAGGAGCACATATGTAGTTTTATTAGCAGCTAAATGCTCCATTAAGTTTACAAGCTAGTTGCTGACATTGTCTACAGTTTGGCGCTGGGCATTAGTATGGATCCAACTACTTTTCGTGCCTAAACGTGCCCTTCTCTACCTTCTCTGATTGGTTGCTTTCATCGCTTGGGTTGGTTAGGATTTAGGCTGTGGGGACACATACACAGAATCAACACTTGCCTCCTGTTTGCTTCCATTTTATGCACACAAAGGCAAAAAAAAAAATAAATAAACAACAAAAAGCATTCACAACTGGAGGCCAAGCAGATCTGCATCTTGGCTTCACTTGGAGTTCAACTTTGGTGAACTTTGGACAGCATAGCTGCAGCCACAACCAATAGCAAAGGTGGGCGTGTGGTTGACCCCCCGAAAGGACTGCAAACCAGCAAACTGGAGTTCATTGTGCCTCACACCGTGCACTCCCGCATTCAGCACGGGAGATTTTCAGTCGAATGCATTTGTGTATGTGTGACCGGGGCCTGATGCAAGAGAAGCGAGGTTGGTAAGGGTTAGGCAATCTGAAGCACAGTAGGGTGAAGGCATCAGGTCTCACACTGGCATCCATAGTAACACAGTGTGCAGCGCGTTCATCTGAACTTCCCTGCCGCCAACTGTGTATGTGACTGCTGCAAGTGAACAAGGCAGTAAAGCTGTGGGCAAATAAAAACTTAACAATATGCAGAAATATGCTCTAAAGCTCCAGATAGACGGAAGAGCTGGGTGATAATTATTTGTGGGTTAGTCAAACGTAAACATAGCAATTGTATTAATTGTTCAAATAAGAATATAAGTTGCAGCAGCTTTACAACATACTCAAGCAATTAGGCTCCCACCATCCCATCTTAGATCGATCAGACTTCAACAGTAACAGTGCACACATGAGGCACAGAGAGTTTCTGCCAGCTTTGTAGCACTTGTTTATCTGAACCTGGGTCACCCTTCTCACTGAGGGTTCCCCACCGCCCGTCATTGATGGCAGCTCTCTCCGTGTAGTGTCCACAGGGTGACATCACCCTGCGGTTCGTCTATTTTGCCAAAGGAAATGGTGCACTTCAGGCCCGAGGCCTGTCGAGGAGAGAGACAAGGGTGTCCTGAGGTGCCGACAGCATTCTGGCACCGCGCCCGTGTCAACATTCACACTTGGAACCCAGGACCCAGAAATGCAGGGATATCATTGGACTAGAGGTTTTTACACCCCAGCAGACCAAAACACTATCAATCACTATCTACAGACACGTTTTTAAGGCTGCAAAAGTGTTCTCGACAGCATTACAGGCCACTTTTATGACAACACATGACATATGACAACAATTTCTAAATGATCTAGTTGTTATGATATTTGATGATCCTGCAGCCAATAATTCCATCTGCTTCATATGTGGCCTGGATTCAATAGCCTTTGAAATTGTTCTCTTTTTTCCACACACTTTTCTGTGTTTTCGTTGAAACCTGCAAGCTCCTTGTTAGGATAAAAAAAAAAACCCTGTGGAACTGCAGTGTGTGTGCGCAAGTGAAAATGGCTGACCACACTGGTTCATGTAAGCACTCAAAAGTGACAGTGCACAGACAAAGCTGGACCATGGAAATCGAGAAATTATGTGGTGGAAGGAATCCAAAAGCTATAAACAGGTTCGACCACACCATACAGCAGTGCGTGGGCTGCAAGTACATCTCCATCCCTGCATTCCTCTTCCTCTTTGGCCTGTGGAAGCGTGGGGCAAGATCCTTATGTTGATATTTTTACCTGTTTGAATAAGACTCTGATGACTTGTACTCGCTGTAGAAACTGTCAAACGTTTCTCGCTCTGTTTACAGAACCCACTTTTAACTGGGGCGAGTGAAAAAATGTGACAATCGGTGTCGCGTCCAAGAAAAATACCACGTCTTTGGCCGTCCTCGCGCTCTCTGTCCAAGTGAGGAGCGGTGTGTGTTCAGAGGGCTGCGGCCAAAGCTGCAGCGGGCCCATTAACTTCACAGTAACACAGCGAGGGAGAAGGGTAAAAACCTGCAAAATAGAAATACGGGGCGGCGTAAAGAGCGGAGGGATTCATGCTGTTACGAGTCCCCACTTAGGATGTGGCTTTGATTGACAACAAGGACAAAATAGAGGCGGTCGAGATTTATAGCTGCTTGGGATTCCGCGCCGTAGCAGACATCTGGTTCGACCAATGTTTATGTGACTTTGCGGAGCAGTCAAGAACGTTGTGTGAGGCCGGAGTTGAAAGTCAGAAGAGAGAAAGAAGAGTTATGTCGTAGGTTTATCATGTCTGTGTTAACTTCTAACAGCAGTAAAACGTTTTGTTGACGCTGGCTACACTTTTATGTTAATAGTCAAAAGACCAGTCTCCCACACAGTCATTCGAGTCCCCTCTCACTCAAAAATGTGTGTTTGACAGTTTGACACACTTGTCCAGCAGTTAAACTTTTGCAATTAAATTCTGAAAATATTTCTTTCACTTAGAATGAGATCCTGCCTTAAAATATTAATTTCAAAAGCTAAAAGTTTAATTCTGTTTCCGCTGGAGGATTTCCTCTGTCCTGTCAGGTTTACAACTACAGTTTTTAGTCGTGCTGCTTAAATGGGGCACAATGACACATCACATCATGAAAATGACAGCGGGAAACAGCGGCAGGTGCAAGACAGAGTCCTATGTCTCATTTTGTTCAGCCCCTCCAATAACCAAAGAATTTCCAGTGTTAAACTGAGCTTATCAGCAGCTGAGTGTGGCCCTTATATTTAAAAGGCTAAATATGAGAGTACAATCAATCTTCCAGCCCTGCACCAGAAAACGAATAAGCATGTTTACTAAAATAACCTTTTTCTTCGTAAAGTTTTGTGAAAAAGCAGACTGGCCTTTAAAAAGGAATCAAATTCTGTTCACGGGCAGTAACGCCAAAATGGTTTTCCTCAATAAAAGTTCTCTTTCTCATGTTTCCTCTGATTTCATGCTGTCCGGCTCTGCTCATGAAAGGTCAAAAGGTCAATCAAAACTGATTGCTGATCACCGTCCCTCCAGGAAAACAGTGAGCCGCCGAAGAAAAAAAAAAAAAGATGTGGAGAGAAATCAGAAGAGATTAACATTTAATGGAAAGTGGAAAAGTTTCAACTGTGAGTTGAAGGGCTGATGACAGGTCTGATTACTGGCATCTGAAGTGATTAATGTACACTGTGTGTTCCTGCCTTACAACATGTTGAGTTTTTAACTCCATGTTTGATCCTGCAGTAATTACACAAACACTATCCAGATGACCATAAAATACTGCAACAACAAACCCTGAATCAGAGAAAAGTTGAATATGCACAGCCTACTCTTCCTGCCTGCCTTTTTCTATCTCAAAGTCATTTTTCTGTTTTTAATAACCAGTCTTGGCTTCTCTATTTAAGCCCAGACGGTGTGTGTGCACCCAAGGACACACACACATAAAGGTTTGGGAACACCTCACCTGATCTGCTGAGTTGCTGATCAGCAGCTACAGTACACTCTTTTACCATCCAATGTGTGTTTCCAGGCAACAGCGAGGGCCGAAGCGTTTGTCTTAATTTAAGCGTTGGCTGTTGAATATGCCTTGGGGATGGCCACTTGACCCCAGGAACTCTTTGGTGCAGCCACAGAAAAATATGTCTTCCTTTTCTCAATTATTGCAGCTCTAATGACACGACAGAGCAATGAGGCTGAGTGGACTGGTTACCAAAAGTGGAGGGGGAGGGACGGCCATCTGAATTGTGTATTTTTTTTTTTCTGAGACTTTTTTGGAAACACTTTAGTGGCACACGGACGGATGGGTACATGAGGATGTGTGTGTGTGTGTGTGTGTGTGTGTGTGTGTGTGTGTGTGTGTGTGTGTGTGTGTGTGTGTGTGTGTGTGACGTATGCTGCGCTTTGGCGCTTGCAAGTGTTTTTTGGATCTGTTGCTGTAAGTATGCCTCTGTGTGTGTGTGTGTGTGCGTGTGTGTGTGTGTTTGTGTGTGCTCCTCTGCAGTAATTGGTATTCCCCTCAACTTATGTTATGGTTAGCAGTTATATTATGAAAAAAAAACCTACAAGTTGACCAGAAACAGAGGTCCACACTTCGGATTCACTAGGACACTCTAAAGCAGCCCACTGATGCAGCTTAATGTGTTGTGTGTTCATAGGGGAGGGAGTGGTGTTAGTCACACATGTCGTGCGACATTCGAGGCGGCCTCAGGGAGCAGGAGCCGCCGTCCAGTATCAGGTCGGCACAGACAGACTTCAAAACACCCAGCGTGATGTCGGGAACACGCAAACACCAGAAAAACACACACACACACCATGCACTCACATAATTACATGTTCACGCTGACTCACACCTCCCATCTTAGCAAAATGACCCAGCAGTGACACCCTTTCAGGGGGGATCCATCCCCTACATCGCCCACCTAGCCCACAAGGTCGTGGCCCCCCCCGTGGCCGGGCCCCATGTTATCTGTCACAAGGTTCAGGGATGAGAGATTATTGTTTCAGGGGGCTTCCTCTTTCCTGTACGGGACTGTCCTGCTCGGGGGGCACCATGGGGCCGTCAAACCGCCTGGGGCCATGTGGGCGATGAAGGGTGTATATGGTTAAGTGAGAGAGGCGGACTTGCCCTGCCAGTTAGTGTGTCATTTGACAAGGTGACAGCTCTCGCCAGGAGTGTTTTTCCACTTCACTGCTAAAAGTGCTGTGCTGCCTTTATCAGATTTTGATTCATTTCTTTGTCTGCTTTTGTCCAAGAGACGCTAAGTATGGTTACAGTCAGTGTTTCCTCTCTCCATCCCGTGGAAATAAAGGTGACGCAGCCAGGCTGTGTTCTCTGAGCGAAGCCATTAAGCTGCTTCTTTTTCGAGCAGCCAATTTAAATCACGCTTTACAATCTAAAGATGTCGAGTTTGAGCTCATAAGTTATCCTGAGTCAAGAGCTTGATTAATAAAGTGATTAGGCTTGAAGGGAAAGTGAGCAACTTTAACGCGGATAATACCTCCTATGCCCTGCCAAGTTCACTCATAAAGCAGTAATATTTGTGAATGTTTCTGAGAAATATAAATCCATATAGCGTTGGGAAGGCTCTGTGCCAGAGTGATAAAAATGGATTATTGTGGAGGAGGTACACCGACTCGAAAAAATGCCCAGTTCATTCTCTTTTAATCTGTAGCTGAACACAGGAAGGGATATTTTTCGTTTTTGCTGTTGGCACAGTCTTGGACTGAGACGACCACTGGGCAAGCAAGGAGTGTTTGCTCAAGTGGAGCCAATTACTCAAAATAAATTGGGTCTTCCTCTCTATTCCCTCCTTTGCTCTTCCTCCTCCTCTCCCCCCTCATCCCCTCATCTCTCTGGTATGGGTTGTCATTTGAAAACCGGGTCAGATCCACAGCGAACCCCTCCTTCCAAATAAACAGGCTAGTAATGGCTGTTTACCCAGAGTACAAGAGCCATTATGCGTGAGGAAGTTAAACATCTCTGACAGGCAAAATGGCCGCAGACAAATCACTGTTGCCCTTTCCCGAGCGATTGATTGGAAGGAGGCTGATGTTAACTGTTACCAGCAGCCGCACATGCCCGCGACAGCTTTTCATAAAGGCATACCAACTGCATGACGTAAGGATTCAAATCAGAAGCCTTTTTGTTTGTCTGAAATTACACTGTAGAGCAAGCAGATGACCTCGTCTGAGATGGATTTCATCACACCAGTTGCCTAGAAGCTGCGGGCCTCTCCATCAGGAAGCACCCGCATTCTTCGGGGGAACATCGCGGCCTGCTTCGCAATCACCCCACAAGATCGGGGACAACCCGACGTGGAAATATGGAGGATGTGGAATATCAAAGTGCATTTATAATGTGAAATAGCTAATTGTAATGACCTAACGTCATTCTGTGGAGTCATTACAGGATCAAAAGTGGAAAAAAATAATGTGAAGTGAAAGGCACCGTTCTGTGACTTGGTCCTTAATTGGAAATGAAATGGTAGGGTAAACAGAACAATGCATCTGTGGTCATACATGTGTGGAGAATGGACGGCATTAAATCACAGCCTGCTAACTAGGCCATAATGGAACTTCGTATAATGGGTGCCAACTGAGTCATTTTACCGTCAAGCTTTTGAATTTTGCCTTTGAAGGTCGGGAGATAATTAAGCAACTTTGGATCCAGAGCTTTACAGGTTAAAACATACACTTCATATACTGTAACATGCATTTAAGCACCTTGCACTTTATTAGGAGGTCAAATGTCTGTTCTTGGCAATACTGTCACATACAGTCCGAACCATTAGTCTCTTCATCTATAACAGGAAAGAGACGCTTATTTTGGTAATCAATAATGAGCAACAAGTCAAACTTTAGTTCCATCCAATCAATGGTGAGGATTTCATGTAGTTATTGTCTGACCTTGTGAACCCATTTTGTCTAGCCTCTAGTTATGTGCATGCAGCTAACAGCGATTAGCATAAATACTGCTAGCATCAGATATATCAGAAGCAGAGCATTTATTTCAGTGAAAGAATACGAAATGAAGGTTTTTCTCGATTGAAAAGATGTTTTCACCTGTCTGTAGACTGGTTTTGGTAAGATTTTACCAACTGGTTCAGATGGAGGTGGCACTCTGATATTGACCTGATAGGCTGCAGTAAGCCTGTGATAGATGATGATGCAAAAGAGATGGTTTTGTCCAATCACCTCTAAGTTTTTTTTTTCCTTTTCCAAACAGTTTCCAAACATCTGATGCATCAGGTTACTACTGCTTAGACACAGGGAACAGATACATATGAAGATTTCATAACTGCAAAAGACTCATTGATCATTAGAGTATTAGACTATGATTTAATGTTGAAATCCAAGGAGCTGTCAGGTAAGGTGAAAAAAAAATATGAAAATCAGAAAATACTGCTGTGAAAAATTGGTTTATTGTTGACCATTAAAGGTCCTGCTTGTAAGCCAAATTGATTTTTCAATCTCATTCCCTCCTCATTAATCACTGACGCTCTGGGATTGTTGGTCGGATTGGCCACTATCTCAAAGTGTCAGACAGTTTGGGAATGAGACTAAAAAAATCAACATTTCTTACAAACAGGACCTCTAACTTACTAACTGTTGCATTTTCTCTTTAAACACAGTAACGGGCACTTCAAGATGAAATTAATCAAAAACCATTCCAGATTCATTCGCATGCATCCCAGAGAAAGTGCATCCAACACGACTGGTTGAAAGAGATGCTTGAAATATGAATAAAGAATAAAGTTAATGAAAGATTTGAAATAAAACGACTAAATCTGGTATGGGGGGGGTTGACATTCTAAGATGGCTACAGCTTTAAAACAACAACGGGGTGTGAGGCTGGTTGCAGTTACAGCCATATTCTTTACAGATGGGGCCAGAGGCTCAGCTAGTCTGGGGCCTGAGGGTTTTTCCTCCCAGATTTGAGCTGTGAGTAAATGTACAATTGACTGAGGCGCGTTGTTGTAATTGGCTCACTGCAGAACAGTCTGCTGCTCCCGAGATGTGGGGCTAACATAACTTGTATTGCCGGATCTTTGCTTCAGCCCATCATCGTGGCTCAGATCACACACACGCGGCGGGCAGTTGTACAGTGTTGAACCATAAACGTTGGCACAACACCCGACAGGAATTTTCTGTCTCATGCATTTCCAAATGAATGGTTGGCAGGATAATGCTGCATGCATCCGGTGGAAACAATATGGCGCAACACTGCCCGCGCGTGTGTGTGTGTGTGTTTGTGTGTTGGAACTTTGCATGTGTGTTTTCCAGTCGGCTTTGCATGCGAATGAATCCGTACAAGATCTTGGTGTGCATCAAAGCGTATGCTCTCTCTTTCCCTTCAGCTGTCAGGGTGCCAGGCAGCATTCAACACCTGGATCAGCAGGTCTCCCCCTCATGCACAGCTACTCTTACACACTCCACTGATCTCCATCCCCCTGCAGAGGGAGAGGCTGCACAGCTGCTAACTTTCCCAAGACTTCGCACACAGTCTCATA